>NC_080170.1:94478820-94746896 GCF_950295315.1 Erinaceus europaeus | reverse complement strand
TGGAGGGGATGGGCTATGAGGTCCTGGTGATGGGAATTGTGTCTTATCCTATGTTTTTTGCCAGTATTTCCTTTTTATAAATAAAAACTTTTTAAAAATTAGAGAAAAAAAAAACCAATTGCTAAGGACCAATATATAAAAAAAAATCAGTCTTCAGGTCTCCCTACCTTAATGAGGGACCTCTCCAGTGCTGGTCAGAGCCTGCAGAAGGAGACAGATGTATCTGACAAGGGCAAAGGTAATGTTGGTAGGATTTTAGAGCACTGTACATGGAGTCCAGGAAGGCAACTGGGGCAGGGAGATTAAGAGAAGAGAGACAACACAGTGGATCTATATGAGAGCTAAATGATCATTTGTGATCATATGTGAGAAGCTCTCTGGAGCCTCTCAAGAATATTAGGGGGGAAGGCGGTAGAAGGGGGTCTTTGTGAGACAACAGGAATAAAAGTTTAGGCCTTTTGAATTGAATTCATTCAAAACCCCATGTGGTTAGACCTCCATTCTACGAAACATAAGTGGTCAGGTGTCTATACAAATACTTTGGAGAATGCTCTATTCTTCTCTCTTTTTTCTTATGTGGTTTTTTTGTATGACTTTGAGAAAAGAACTTTATGGGTAAACTCCCTGAGCAGGGTGATCTAGAAGGGTGTTCAGCATCAGAACCCTGCAGCTCATGTCTGTGAGTACAAAACAATGGTGGAGCTCATATGAGATTTGAGGGCCAGGTAGTAGAGATTATAGAACAAAAGAGAAAAAAAAAAAAAGATAATCAGAGCCTTAATGCTTTATTGTTCAACAGTTCCAAGCTTTGATGAAGCCCAAGTCCCCATATACATGGAAGCCTCTCAGTATAGTTGTGGCCATGTCTAGGGCAGGGAAAGAATTCTTGGGACAGGTGCTAAAATCCCTGGACAAATGGAGGTGATCAAGTCCACAGTCCTCACAGCCTATTTTAAGCCATGAGTTAAGAGACTCTTGTTCATATTCCTAGCATTATAGTGTTCAAATTCACTCCCTATCACCAGGTGGCCTCTGCAACTCTAAAGTGTCCCCACAGAGGAGGCCATTTCTAAATTAACCAGGACCCAAGCCAGAGACCTTATTTTACCATGATTGAAATGGTGTAAGTTATGGGGTTTTAAATAGATTAGTCATTCATCATGGAAGAGGTGTTTTAGATAAATAGCATACCTCATTGGTATTCTAAGCTGTCCACAGGCCATCTCCTTTAAGGAGGAAAACAGAAGAATGAATGTAGTTTTGAACAGAGATCTGCGTAATGATTTCAAGGTTTTTATCTGGAGAGGATTTCAATAAACTACTTTAAAAGAAGTGGAATGCAAAAGTAATGTGTGAAGGGCTTGTATAATTGCTGAAAAGTTGGTTCTCTAGGACTAGAAATCAACGAAAAGGGTGAATGTTATGGAAGGATTTTTAAGTACTTATTCAGGAGAAACTAAATAGAAAATCAATCAGGAAAATAAAAAATTCATAAATCCAATTGCTTCTAATTGGCTGAGAACATAGTACAGAATTCAAAATGTTTGCCTATGAGCAGTTCTGTCTCTTGAAATTATGACTCTTCTCTCATGAAAGAGCATTTGGGTTACTTTTCTTTTTCTATGAAAGGAAACTCATCAAGGCCAAAGCTATCTTGCAACAGGCTCAAACTGAAAAACTCTTCATTATGGCCATTTATGGGGGAAATTCTTACTAAAGATTTACTCAAGCTAAGATGACATGTTTTCCTTTTAAGACTTTAAATATTTAAGTCACTATGATGTATATAGCACTGAGCTGGACCCTATGGGAAGGGGGTTATACAAATAGATATGCTATCATTCCCAAGAATTTATGACTAGACTGGGAAAAAATGAATGCCTAGTTAACTTTAGGACAAGTGCTAGTGCCAGTTCTCAGTGCTAGAGGTAGCAATGCATAGTGTGGGACTTCAGACAAAGGAGATCTGCAAAGGTTTCTCAGAGATTGTGAAATCTACACTGAGCTAAACTAATCTACATTTAAATCTACAGGTGCAGTTTATGTCTATATTGTATTAGATTTCTGACAAAGATGATCAGAAGATCTTCAAATGTTTCTTTGAGGAGGTGAAAGTTGTACAAAGGAGTAAGAAGATCTTCCATAGAGAGAAAACACTGAGCAAATGTCCAGTGGAAATCTGAGCCAGATATGGGAATGCTTTATTTCACAATTTAGACAAGCTGGTGCAAGGCAAAAATCCAAAAGTACACGTTATTTACATTAGCATCTATGCTAATCTATGCTAATCTGTCTCTAACTCTGGCAGGTCCTCACTATTTTTGTGTCTTGTTTTCATTTCCCTTGTTAGGATGAAGATGTCCCACAAGAGATATACAACCTTAAAGAATATTTGATTTTAAACATTGATATATATATATATATATATATAATATTTGGCATGTTTGTTTAAGATATAAAAGAACACAAGGTATTTAAAGGACTTGTGAGTTCCATGGTAAGTACACTTTAAGAAGTTTCTGGTCTCCTTTTCTTTATTGTGAGCATTTTGAACATTCCAAAGCTTATGTGGTGCTTGTTTTAAAAATAGGGAAAGAAGGGGAAAGACTAGTTTCTGTTCTAAGATCTTTTCTCGTGTAGAGAAATTCCAGGCAGCTGTGTGAAGAGAGTATTTCCAAAGAGGAAGATTGGCTAAGAAAGTCCTTCACTGTTATTTTAGTGCTGGGAGAAATTTTAGAGGTAAGAGTCCTGAGTTTTAATTCCAGTCCTACCTCTTAGAATCTTGAGATGGGACAAGTTTCTCTGTTTCTCAGAGATTAGTAGTGTGTGTGTGTTCTCTGTTTCTCAGAGATTAGTAGAGAGAGACAGAGAGAGAGAGAGAGAGAGAGAGAGAGTGTGTGTGTGTGTGTGTGTGTGTACTCAGACCTGCACACTTAAGATGGAAATGGTCACTGATCATTACCAAGGCCAGTATAAGGCACAGTTTCCTCGAATGAATAACTGGAGGTAGCAGCTAATTTTACCTTAAAGCAAAGTCATTTCTGGTACAGACACAACAGAAATGAAGGATCACGGGAGTGCCCAAAGCAACTGTGTGTTTAGGTCATGGAGACAATGTGCTCTCCATGTCATAAGTGCTCCCTTTCCGAGCAGTCTCTTCTGGCTTAACTGACCATCTTTAAGACCTTAGAAGAAAACTATTACTTACAGGAGATGATGTCGGCCCTCTGGTCTCTGTTAGACTGTATCTCTTCTCATTCTCACAGCTTTTTTCTAGTTTACTAACATTCAGTGCATTTCTTGCTAGACTTTAAAATTCATGAGAACATCGGATCAATATAGTTTATATGATTTTCCATCTGGCTTGTGGTAAATGGTCTTAAATATTCTTGAGTGAATAAATAAAGAAAATGGAAACTAAAAGGAGAAAGGAAAAGAAGAAAGAAGGAGAAAGGTATAAAGGAAGGGAGGAAGAAAGGAAGGAAGAAAAGAAGAGCCTTTTAAAGTTCTTTTTATTATAATCAGTGCATCTAGAAGACTGAAGGATCTTGTGTTCACACTGATATGACAGCTACTGAGGAAGAATTAGGAGTAGCTCCCATTAATATGCTCTGATCTTTCTGAAAGAACAAAAAGGCAGCACCAGGGCCCACTCATTCTTACACATGTCAGTTTTGCTTTCAGTGCTATTCTTGCTAATGTTTAAATGCCAACATCATGACCCTGGAACCTCATGAACACATATAATAAATTCCCATAAACTGACATTCTTTTCTGCTCAACAAAGAAATGATACTTTTCACCTGCTTTGTAAATAGGACCTCTTTTTTTATTTTTATTTATAAAAAGAGGACCTCTTCTATAGGTATGGCAGATGGTTATTTTTAAGAGTCTACCAAGAAAATGTAATGGAGTATTTCATCAGAAAGCATTCTCTTCAGCTTAAAGTTGAAAATATTTCATGGGAACTAAGGATGGAGAATTTGGAGTATTCTGGGGGAATTGGAATAGGCATATGGCAAGGCAGAGATGAGGTTAGAGAGAGATGAAGATATGATGATAGGAGCTTAGCACATGGATTTAGCATTCAATTCAGTATGGTGACTATCTAGTAAACCCTTATTGGTTAAGGTAGCTTAAAATCATGCCTAATGTCAGACATTGCACTAGTCGCTACAGCATTTCATGCAATTATTGTGCCGAGCAATGAATTATCTCATTTAATGCTGCCAGCTCTGTAATCAGTATTGTATAACTGTTATCCCAATTTTACAGATGAAGAAACAGATACAGGGGCCAGGAACGTAGCATCTTGTTTATACAAAAGCCTTTCATGCCTGAGGCTCAGATGTCCCAGGTTTAATCTCTGGCACCACCATAATCTGGAACTGAGCAGTGCTCTGATTGCTCTCGCTCTCTCTCTCTCTCTCCTCCCTCTCTCTCTTTACCTTTCTCTCTGTATATATCTCATTCATCAAAATACAATAGAATATTAAAATAAAAATGGGCACAAAACTTAATTTAAAAAATCAGGAAAACTGCCAAACTAAAACAAAACTATGTCAAATGACAAAATATTAAGTGGTGAGGTCAAGAATTAAGCATGGGAATGAACCCCTTGCCTGTGCTCTACATACCACTGGCCAGATAAAGCAGGTCCGCCATGGGAGGGCAGAGGTATAAAGAGTAGCTATACCTCTTATTCTTGATAAAGAATAGGGAGGCTTCTAATGGAAGGGATGGGATATGGCACTCTGGTGGTGAGAATTGTATGGAATTGTACCCCTCTTACCCCACTATTAAATCATTAATAAAAAAAAGTTGAAAAAAAAAAAGAGTGAGTGCCACTCTAACCTTAAGAAACTCTTAGTTAATTTAAATGCCTCAGTGTAAAAACTAGATCCTATCATATTTCTTATACATCTTTGTAGTCCATGAGTCTTCTTTTTGGGTTAGGGAGAATTATACTGCCATCTTTATAGCTCTCCTCACTTCAACTGATCCTACCATTTTGGCCACAGCTGATTGGACCACAGGTGTGAAGATGGAATGCATTTTTCTAGGTCAAGAAACAACGCACTGAAAAGTCCCCTAGGCAATAGTTTACAGAAAAGGGATAGTGCAGAGAAAGAAGAGCAATGCTAAACCAAAATATATCTTGCTCTGAAGTTCAGTAATTTGACACCTTTAAAAACTTTGTTATTTAAATATTTACTCAAAATTTGTTTAAATGAAAGGATGAGCTCTACCTGGGCAAAGGCTAGAAAAGGAAGCTGTGCTTATTTGTTCCATTGTACTAATTTAGAACCACAATTCATTTATTTATTTAGTTACTTAGTTATGAGCACTACTCACTTTTGGCTCATGTTAGTACTGGAGATTGAGCCTTAGAGCCTCAGGCAGGAAGTCTTTTGCATAACTATTATGCTACATTCTCCTGTTCAAAAGACTCAGGCTACTGCATCTTTCCTTTCCTTCTTTCTCTTTTTCAAAAACCTTTCTTTCTTTTTTCTCTCTTTTTTCGTTTTTACCATAGCGATACTCAACTCTGGCTTATGGTAGTGCTAGGAATTGAACATGAAACGTTTGGTGCCTTAGGCCTCTGGTATTTGAGTCTTCTTGTGTAACCATTATGCTAACTCCTAGTCCACTACCGTCCTAATTTAACTCTGACCCTAATTCATGTACAGTCCAGTCAAGCTGATGTTTTGTGATAACTAAGAACTTCGTATTTCATATTCTCTTTTTGTGGAGTGGAAAATTCCTTGAACTTTACCCTTAAAGAAAAACAGGACCCGACCAGTAAGCCACTAGATGTTTAACCAGACCCTGCATAAGGGCAAGCCTTATCAGGACCTTTGCACAGGGTTTAAGGAAAGCTGTTTACCAGATGGTTGCAGTTGACGGCGGAAGGATGTGGGGACAGCTACTCTGGCTAAGTCCTATTGGTCGTGTGGTGATGCAATGTTTGAAATAAGCCCGCGCTTTGCCTTGAGTGGCCCCCCCACGCTTCACTATGTTTAAAATGATTGGATTCCGTGCTTTTTATGGCATGTTATTGGTTGTTGTAGAGTGATAAGGTTATACATTCCCCCTCCCTGAGTGTATTCTGAAATCCTATAAATTGTGTGGTTTGAGCCTTGTTCGGGGTCGAGCCTGGTGGATTGCTGTCAGTCACCTCTCGACCCGGATTCGAATTCGTGAATAAACATCTTTTGCTTCCTTGCAGTGGATGGTGGTTTGATTTTGCTCGCTAACACTTTTCAGTGAACTCCAGATCCTAGCATATCTCTTGCGGGGTCTCATCCTCTTCTCATCACTTTTGAGGGTCCTAACTTCCTGATCAGGTTCCCTGACCTAAAACTATGTTATATATTTCAAGAACATGCAGTGATATCTGAGAAAGGGTACTGCTGTGGTTATAGTTTGGTGTTCTGCTATATTTTGGCATCTCTTCTAGCAGTTGCTCCAGTGAAATCACCGCAAACCTGTCCTTAGTCTCTGTGACAAAATAGAGGAAATGGAGAGTGTCAAGCTTATAATCACACAGGACATTTACTTAAGGACATTGACTTAAGGACATTAAGAGCATGGGAGATTTTTAAGTGGAATCCGTGTGACTCGTGTTATAAAATGGCAGCTTAGAGGAAATGGACAGAATTATGCACAGGCCATAATTTCTGGGCTTGGAGAACTAAATGTGGAGGGGTAGAGGTTATAGTTTTAGTGTCTTTAAATTAAATGTTGGGACTGGATGGTGGCTCACCCAGTTAAGTGCTTATGTTACAGTGTACAAGGTCCTGGGTTCAAGTACCCTGTCCCCACCTGCAGAGGGAAAACTTCACAAATGGTGAAGCAGGGATTTAGGTGTCTTTCTATCTCTCTCCTGATATCCTCATTCCTCTCAATTTCTGGTTGTCTCTATCCAATAAAAATAAAGATAATAAAAAAATTTTAAGTAAATTAAATGTCTGCCCAAATTCATAACTATTTCTATTGCTTTTTAAAAATAATAATTATTGTGTCCAGGAGGATGTATCTTAACATCCCTCACTTATCTGAGGCCATGTGTTTGATTCCAGTGCCATCAATAATTAAATAGCAGTCATTGTTTTCATTATAGATTTATTATTATTATTATTGCTTTGGGGGCCATTTCTGGCACTACAAATCCACTGATCCACTGCACCTGGCAGCCATTTTTTCCTTATATATTTTTCTCCATTTTAGTCAATAGGACAGAGAAAATTTGAGTGGGGAGGGGAAGATAGAGAGGAGAAAGAGAAAGACACTTGCAGACCTGCCTGCTTCTCCACTTGTGAAGCATCCCCATTGCAGGTGGGGGGGTGGGGCTCCAGCTGGGTCCTTGCACTTAGTACTGTGTGAGCTTCACCTGGTGTGCCACCACCCAACCCTTTTATTATCATAAGTGGTAGAGCACAGTACAAATGGAGAAAATTACTTTAAAAATTATTTAAAACTTCAAGTCAACAACAGTATCTAGCTTACATGCCCATGAAGTTGGCACTGTTGTCCTTGAACTGTCTGTGGTCACTCAGCTACTGCCTATTTCAGCTTCTCCTCTATTGATTATTTATTGACTCTGCTTTTTCTGCTTTATAGCTTCTGCTTACTTTCTTCTTTTTTTTTTTTTGTAAGTCATTTGGCCTCTATCCTTGTTACTAACTAAAGATATTCTCTTAGTACCTTATTTTCAGACCCTACATAAGCAATATCTAATAGGTTGAAATAGATACTCTCCAGTAGAGATCATTTTTCTTTCTTTGGTTTAGGAAGAACAATAGCAATATTAATCTCAAGGTCATAAACTGGTATCAACTCAAGTGTCAACTACTCTCAGACCAGTAGGGGCATATGGAGAGAGAGACCCCTCGATAATGCAGACATAAATGTGTAATAGAATTCTCTTTGACTGGGGCCAGGCGATGGTGCACCTGGCCAAGTGCATTACATTTACATATATTACAGCATGCAAGGATCCAGGGTCAAGCCTCTGGTCCCCACCTGCAGGAGGAAAGCTTCACAAGTGGTGAAGCAGGACTGCATGTGTCTCTGTCTCTCTCCCTTTCTATCTTCTCCTCCCCATCTCAATTTCTCTCTGTCTCTATCCAATAATTAATAAAAAAGTTAAAAAGAATGATCTCTGATTAAAATGTGTATTTATATCTATCTATCTATCTATCTATCTAATCTATCATCCATCTCCATGCATTAGTCTTCCTCTGCTCTAGAACAAGAAATAGCTGCTAAAAAAAAAAAAAAAAGCATAGAGTCTCTCTTTCTCATCTTCGCAGGGCTTAGAAATTTATTGGGGAGAAAAACTATAAAAATTTAAGCTATACTGTGAAGTATTTAGCTGGACTGTAATAAAAAAATGTACTTCACTAGTTTTGGGGGTGCATGTCACATTCCTGGTTTTACACCTGAATGGTTGTGTGACTTTATATATATTATTTTACTTTTTTATGCCTCAGTGTTCTCATTTGTAAAATTAGGACAATAAGCATTCTGCTAAGAGAGTTTAGTGAGGCTACTGGCTGAGTAAGTGATTTGACCCAAATATTTCTATCATAAATATTCCTCTTCTTTTACTCCTGAATTTCTTTTCCACAACTTAAATAGGCAAGTCTATTATTATTATTATTATTATTATTATTATTATTATTATTATTAATTTCCAGAGAGAGACATCAGGGAATCACTTGACCATCTTACTCGGTACCAGGAATTGAACCCAGGGTCTCATGGGTGTACTCTTCTGCATGATGGGCTATCTCCCAAGCCCTTAGGCAAATCTTATCCCCCTGTATCCGGAAGACCCATGAGCCTTCCTGCTCCTATAACTCTGCTCAGAGTATTTCCACCATATATATATTCCCCTCCCTTTTAAACCTGGTTCCTATTCACAGTTAAACTTAAATCCCAAAGCCTTCACAAAAGTTTAATTGATGGCTACACCCACACAGGGAAACTCACAGAACAGAACCCAGCATTGAAAAGACTTAAACCTCAGAGAGTAGCCCCTATATACAGCTCAGGAAATTGAGGCCAGCTTCTTTCCTAATCTCCTATTTACATCACTCATCTTCATCATTCACCATGACACTTAACCAGTCAGTACCTCTGTTCCTCCAGCTTCCTGTCTTAACAGCTAATCATCTTAGATTTCAGATCTCAGTTCAAATGACGTTCTCAGCCTTCCTCCCCCCAGAATAGATCAAACATACTAGCTATTCTTTCTCATAGCTATCTGTTCTTCCACATGCGAGATTTCATAAAATACAATTTTAGCAATCACCACTGTAGTTAGTTGTTTAATGCCCCTCTCTGTCACTCACGGGAATGACACTACTTTTTTAAAATTTATTTATTTATAAAAAGTAAACACTGACAAAAAACATAGGCTAAGAGGGGTACAACTCCACACAGTTCTCACCACAGTAACTCTGTAGCCCATCCCCTCTGATAGCTTTGCTATTCTTTAACCCTCTAGGAGTATGGGCCCAAGGTCATTGTGGGATGCAGAAGGTGGAAGCTCTGGCTTCTGTAATTGCTTCCCTGCTGAACATGGGTGTTGGCAGGTCCATCCATACTCCCAGCCTGCCTCTCTCTTTCCCTAGTGGGGAAGGATTCTGGGGAATTGGAACTCCAGGACACTTTGGTGGGGTTGTCTGTTCAGGAAAGTCTGGTGGCATCGTGCTAGCATCTGGATCCTGGTAGCTGAAAAGAGAGTCAACAAATAAAGCCAAACACGTTGTTGATTAATCATGAACCTAAAGGCTGAAGTAGTGGAGATGAAGAGTTGGAGGAAGGGGGGTCTTTGTTCTATAGATAGCTAGTAGACATATTTTAGTTATATTCCAAAGGGCCTGTGGCTATACTAGTTTTTTTTTTTCCCCTGAGCCTGAAATCTGATATGCAAGTGGATCCTAATTATTGTCTAGGGAGATAATATCATGGCTGGAAAAAAGACCAGAAAGCTGAATCTGGGAAGAGAGTAGCTCCCAAATATGGGAAAGGTGTATAAATAGTATTGACTATAAACCCTGTTGATTTGATCTGATCTGGGGCCCATATTCAGCTTAGGAGCCTATGTGACCTCTGCATCCCTGTAGGTCTGAGTTCACATTCTGTGGTCATAAGTAGGAACATTCCAAGCTGCCCCAATATCAGGACCCATCTTCCTCAAGTGTAGCATAGAGTATGTTTGTTGTCTAGCCTCCCTTCAGAGGATGGAACATTCTCTACCATTGTTGATCCAAGTTGAGGGCAATGTCTTTTGGGGAACCACAAAGGGGTCTGTTTCATAATTTCTGATATAGATGACCGATAACAATGGAGAGAGGGATTGATCTGAGGTCTAGGCGCATCATGTCTGTTTGGGAATTTCAGGACTCCCTGATTAGGGCCCCAGCAGATGGGGTGGCCTGATAGTGACTAAAGAATCATCCTTAAAGTATGCCAGTCTCTGGCCCTTATTCAGCTTTTGAAGTCATTGCTTTGATAAGGATAGCTTGGGAATGAGTGAGGGAAATATAATAGGAATTAGGTGAGGAGGTTATCTAAGTCTAAGTAGACACTATTTCATTATGAATTTCATACTGACTCACTGTAGACTATTGTGTACTTTTGCTTTCAGGTATAAATTTTGCCCTAATTTATGGATATAAGTGAACATATGCTCTATCTCATGGGACCTGGTATATATCTTTGTTAGGAAGTGAACCACCTGGAATGGAATTAGAGAATCCTATGAAAGGAAAGGTCTCACTCTACTAATGAGGCTGAAGGGTTGACATTTCATGCCTGACAACTCTGGACACAGTCTGAAGTGAAGCATGCTGAGGTGGTACTCTTTGCGTTGATTAGGTTGGGATAAGCAGATGCAATATAATTTGGTATGAATTGAGAGAAGCATGAAGGAAAGTGAGCCCCACTCTAGAGGTTCTAGGACTGGGGAAATATATATTGATTGGATACCGTATTTCTGCATGAGAGTGTGCTGGTTACTGGGAATTCAATTGTGAGCCAAACAAATTTAGTTCTTTCCTTTCTGGATTTTACATAGAAATGCCAAATTGAGAAGTAAAAATAAATTCCCAGAACTTTGGAGATTTTTCAAGAATAAGTAGAGAAGGAAAATTAAGAATACTGTAAATTTTATCAGCACTGAAACAATGTACTAGAGATATTTTTTTTTACAATCAGACAGAGACCAGTAAAGATGTTTCAAATGCTTTAGATAGCATACCACATATAAAGCAGTGCTTTTAGAATAAATACCACCTTTTTAAGACCAGATTATTGTCTAAAAGGCCAAGGGTCAATATTTACTCCAGTCGTAACTGCCTAAACTACATTAATGTTTTTCTTTGTCCAACCGTATATCTCACAGGAAGAGTCTAGTTGTTTATAGTTCATTATAAAAATGTCAGGAACCTGAGAACCTGAGCTGTTATCTTCCTGTGCAAATTAATCTTCATACAAAGTCCACCATTTGAAGGTCAAGAGTTTCCTTTGTCATTTATTTAGGAGAACCAAATTCTGGAAAATTAAGCTAAATTATAAGCATCCAATCCATTTAGGGTAAGACTAGTAATTTTCCAGACTTCAAATAGTCTTCTTGTGGAAAATACCTTCTGTTAACCTGTTTGAAAATACTCACCTTAGAGATTACTATGATCTCAACAGCCTTCGAATATGAGTAGGTTTCAATTGATTAATGGGCATTTTTACTTAGCTATCTCCTAGGCAACTCAATACCAACAAGTCCTAAATTAAATTATGGTTGGGATGAGCTAATCTACTTTTATTCTCAATATCAGTTAATGACATCTCTGAATTAGCAATCATATTCAAATATAAATTCCTCAGTGGTGAAGATAATGTAGATAGATATTGATTCACTAAACTATACACTGAAAAACTATCTAATGTTACTTAATAATAGAAAATGTGCATAAAGTTTTTAAAGTAGGGAATCCAGGAAAACAAGAAAACCAGAAAATAATAGGAATAGGAATAGTAATAATAAAACCATGGGGTCAGGCGGTGGTGCACCTGCTTGAGCACACATGTTATAATATGCAAGAACCTGAGTTTGAGCTCTTGGTCCTCACCTGCTGGGGTAAAGCTTTGAGAGTGGTGAAGTAGTACTTCAGATAGGCTATTTTTTCCCATTTTGTTGTCCTTGTTGTTTATTGTTGTTGTTATTATTATTGCTGTTGTTATTGTTGGATAGAACAGAGAGAAATGGAGAGAGGAGGGGAAGACAGAGGGGGGAGAGAAATATAGACACCTGTGGACCTACTTCACCACTTGTGAGGCGACCCCCCCTGCCAAGTGGGGAGGCAGGGGCTGGACCCGGGATCCTTACGCTGGTCTTTGCTCTTCGTGCCATGTGCACTTAACCGCTATGCTACAGCCTGACCCCCTATTATGTATTTTTATGGGAAAGACACCAGAACAATGCTTAGCCTTGGCATATGCAGTGCCAGGGATCAAAACTGAAGCCTCAGGCATGCAAGCCCTGTGTTCTACTGTTGACATATCTGCCTGGCTCAGAAAAGTCCACACTTATTAATCTGGTCTACTGGACCATCAGGACTTGACATTAACTTGGATGATGGATAAGTCTTCTGCATTAATATCACACACTGGGCTTTCTGCTGACAGTGACAGCTGTGCTATATACCCCAGTCCTGCTCTCCAACCTCTGTGTTATCTTCTGTTCTTCCCTTATATGGACACTGCATATTGAATTTATTTTTAAAAAATATAATTTTAAACATTCTTTAAAAATATTTTATTTATCTTATTTTAATGAGCTATATATAAAGGAAAAGAGAGTGAGTGAGCAAGAGAGAGAGAAAGACCATAGTACAGCTCAACTCTGGCACATAGTGTTGCTATAGATTGAACCTGGGAATTTGGTGTCTCAGATATGAAATAATTTTTCCATAACCACTCTGCTGTCTCACTAGCCCATAATATACATATTAGATTTTGGGCCTACTTGGGCCATCTAGGATGACCTCATCTCTATATCTTTAAATATATTTGCAAAGACTTATTTTTCCAAATCAAGGGCTTGGGAAGTTGTCATATTGTTATAACTTTTTTTAAAGACCCATGTTTATTTTAATTACTATTGAATTAACATTTTATAAATTATAAGAAGTACATTTTCATACTTACACATGTGTATGTATGATTCATTGCACCTACCACCAAATTCCAGTTCCCCCTACAGCTCCTTATGAAAATCACTATAGTTTTTACAAAGTCTAGGAGACAATTTGGTGCTAATTTTTTTCATGAGTTCATTTACTTCATGCCATTTATCACTAGAGAAATGCAAACTGAAACTATATGAGATAGTTTTTCACACCTACAAAAGACTACAGCAAAATTAGGTTGTTGTTGGCAGGATATAGAGAAAAAGAAACTCTGCTTCACTATTGGTGAGAATGCAAACTGTTGTGGCCCCCATAAAAAACAGTATGGGGAATCCTCAAACAAATGAAAACATAAATACCTTATGACCCAGCAATACCCCTCCTAGTCATACATTTAATTATATTTTATATTTATTTATTTATTGGATAGAGACAGAAAAATCAAGAGGCAAGAAGAAGATGGAGCTAGACAGAGAGATACCAGCAGTGCTGATTCACTGCTCATGAAACTTTTCCCCTGCAGGTGGGGGAAAGGGATGCTTGAACCCAAGTGCCTGAGCATGGTAATGTTTGCATTCAACCAGGTATATCACCACCTGGCCCCCACTTCTAGTCATATACCCAAAGGACACAGAAAACTATTTGAAAGAATATTTATATCTGCACATTCATAGCTTCAATACTCACAATTGCCAGAATATGGGAGGAACCAAACTACCTATTGACAGGTGATTAAGAAATGAAGTTGTGGTATATACAGTTAATGGAATACTACTATCTATCTTCTTTAAAAAATAATTTTTATTAATGATTCAATAATGATTGACAAGATTGTGGGATAAGAGGGATACAATTCCACACAGTTGCCACCACTAGAGTTCTGTATCCCATTCCCTCCATTGGAAGCTTCCCTACTCTTTATCCCTCTGGGAGTATAAACCAAAAATCTTTATGGGGTACAGAAGGTGGAAGGTCTGACTTCTGTGATTGCTTCTCTGCTGAACATCTTCTCTGCTGAACATGGTTGTTGGAAGGTTGATCCATACCCCTAGCCTCTTTCTGTCTTTCCCAACTACGGTAGGGCTCTGGAGAGGTAGAGTTCCTGGACACATTGGTGAAGTCATTTGCCCAGGGAAATCAGGTTGGGGTCATGGAAGCTTGTGCAACTTGATGGCTGAAAAGCATTCAGCTATAAAGTAGAACAACTGGTTTAAGAACCAGGAACCTAAAGGTAAGAGTTCAACAGATGAAGTGGGATCTTCATGTTGAAAGGAGCTAGGAACTCTAGGTATATTCCAAAGGGCCCACAACTTTACTAATTTTTGACTGAGCCCAACAGCCAACATGCAGGTGGCCTTGGAGTTTTGTCTGGGAAGATGGTGTCAGAGTTGAACATAGGACTGGAAAGCTGGATCAAGACAGACAGAAGTTGCCAAATATGGGGAAAGTATATAAATACCATTAACTGTAAACCCTATCGATCTGATCTTGGGCCCATGCCTATTCATATTTAGCACAGGAGCCTTTGTAACCTCTGCATCCCTGTCAGTCTGAGCTTGCATTCCACGGTCATAGCTAGGAACATTCTAGACTGAATTCATTTCAGAACCAGGAAGAGTATGTTAATCCAGTCTTCCTTCAGAGAGTGTGGTAATTTCTGCCACTGTTGTTCTGTATTGAGGGCAATGTCCTGTAGAGGCACACAGAAGGAATACTCTTTCTCTTTAAAGATGATGTTTCATCATTCAGGACAAAGTGAATTAGCTTTAAGTAATTTTGCTGAGGTTAATAAGCAAAGAAGAGAAAGATAGTTACTGGATAGCGTCACTTATTTGTGGGATGTATCAATAGTTAACTAAAGGGCCCCTGTTTATTTATTTAATCATTTATTTACTTTTAATTTCTTTATTGGTTGATTAGTGTTTTACCATCAGCAGTAAAATACAATAGTTTGTACATTTGTAACATTTTCCAGTTTTCCACACAACAATACAACCCCCACCAGGTCCTCCTCTGCCATCATGTTCCAGGACCTGAACCCTACCCCTGACCCCAGAGTCTTCTACTTTAGTGCAATACACCAACTCCAGTCCAAGTTCTGCTTAGTGGTTTCCTTTCTTCCCCTTGTTTAAACTACTGTACTATGGAACTGAAAAGATAACATTTAGCAAAGTCTTTAGTTATCAGTTTCTTTGGCGATGGAGGTCTCAGATCCACAGGAGAGTCATGTTAGACGAGGTGGCCAAATGCCTGAAAATAGATGGATCATTGAGAATGAGGTCACTTTGATTGGCAATGATCGGGTTTATCCATATCCAGATTTTTCTTCTTTGTTGCTATTTCCTTATACACAACACTACCTACTTTCTCTGAGTTGTTTTTAGTGAAAGTATTTGTTGAAAGCCCGTTAAACTCCTCACTGAGTAAAATGTTGAGGACACTACTGGAGAAACCAAATAGGTCCCCTTATCTGTCTGGTATCAAGCTTCCTGACGAGATCAGGAAGTAGTAAGAGCACAGGCAACTAATGATTAAGTGCCAGGATGAATGGTAAAGAAAAGTGACTCTTCAGAAAGGGAGAGGAGTTTGCTCAGTCCCCTTCAATTTCCTGATGTGTAAAGAACTGTGCTCTGAGATCTAAGTACTTTCAACACTTGGATTTGTTTTGTCAGTCTTACAGATGGGTTGAGATGAGCAAGGGAAGTTTTATGAAAGTCTTGGAACTTCAGCTGGATAAGTATGATAGAACTGTCTTAAAGAAGGAGACAGGAGTACAATCCAAACTGAATAAAATTGTGGGTGTAGAAAACACATCAAAAGGAGTATGTGTACACAGAGTGAGATGGATAGGATTGGTAGCAGATCTGGGTGTCAGGTATGAAACAGCAGGAATGACCAAATGCAGCAGAAGGAATCAGTCTCCAGGACCAGTCTGCTAATGTTGTGCAGACATAGGGCCACTGAAGATGTTTCAGAAAATGGAAGCATGGAGGTTGTAGAAGTGGTGTTTATTTATTTATTTATTTATTTTAAAAAGGAGACGTTAACAAAACCATAGGATAAGAGGGGTACAACTCCACACAATTCCCACTGCCAGGTTTCCATATCCCATCCCCTTTCCTGATAGCTCCCCTATTCTTTATCCCTCTGGGAGTATGGACCCAGGGTCATTATGGGGTGCAGAAAGTGGAAGGTCTGGCTTTTGTACTTGCTTCCCTGCTGAACATGGGCATTGACTGGTCGATCCATACTCCCAGCCTGCCTCTCTCTTTCCCTAGTAGGGTGGGGCTCTGGGGAAGTAGAGCTCCAGGACACATTGGTGGGGTTGTCTGCCCAGGGAAGAATGATTGGCATCATGCTAGCATCTGGAACCTGGTGGCTAAAAAGAGAGTTAACATACAAAGCCAAACAAATTGTTGAACAATCATGAACCTAAAGGCTGGAATAGTGCAGATGAAGAGTTGGGGTTACTCCATTTTGTAGATAGTTAGTAGACATATTTTAGTTATATTTCAAAGGGCCTGTAGCTATACAAGTTTTTTTTTTCTTGCCTGAGCTTGAAATCTGATATGCAGATGGATCTAAGTTATTGTCTGGGATGGTGATGTCATGGCTGGAAAAGGGACAGAAAGCTGGATCAGGGAAGAGAGTAGCTCTGTAATATGGGGAAGTGGTATAAATAGTATTGACTGTAAACGTCATCAATTTGATTTGGTCTGGGGCCCATATTCAGCTTAGGAGGCTATGTGACCTCTGCATTCTTGTAGATCTGAGCTCACATTTTATGGTCATGAGTAGGAACATTCCAAGCTGCCCCAATATCAACCCATCTTCCTCAGATGTAGCATAGATTATGTTGTCCATCCTCCCTTTGGAGGATGGAACATTCTCTACCATTGTTGATCCAAGTTGAGGGAAAGGTCCTATGGGGGGATACAAAGGGGTCTATTATTTTGATCCTGATAGAGATAACCAGTAACAATGGAGAAAGGGATTTATTCGAGGTCTAGGCCCATCATGTCTGTTTGGGAATCTCAGGTCTCCCTGAATAGGACCCCAGTTGATGGGGTGGCCTGATAGTAACTAAAGAGTCATCGTTAAAGTATGCCTTATTCAGCTTTTGCAGTCCTTGCTTTACTAAGGTTAGCTTTGAAGTGAGTGAGAGAATTGTAATAGGAAGTAAGTGAGGAGTGGTGTTTATTTTTTAAGAAAAGGATATGAATTAGAAAAGATGGTGGCTCATTCAGTAGAGTGCACATGTTACCATGCAGGAGGATCTGAGTTCACACCCCTGGTGGACATGTGCTGCAAGCATCTCTCTTTCACTTATTTCAAAAGTAAAAATAAAAGAGAGAATAATAGCTGTTGGGGATGATGGAGCCATGTAGGCTCTGAGCCCCAGCGATAACCCCATAAGAGAGAAAAAGGGTGTGTATGTCTGTGTTGGGGGGAAGGGGCAGAGAACAAAGAGAAAGAGGAAAGAAAGAAGGGGGGGAAGGTCAGAAGCTGGAAGCTTTGCAGTTGTTCAGGTATGTAGTGCAATGGGACTTGGAGTTAATATAAGAAACCCGGATAAGTTGTTGGCTTATTACTTTGGTGAACTTTAAAGAAAGTAGACTCTTAAACAAAAGCTAAGATCCTGGGAAATTCCCTGAAATAGGAACACTTGGGAATTGAGATGAACAAGACTGTTGTCTTTGGGACACGCTAAGCTACAGGAATGTCAGGACATTCGAACAGAAACATCCACTGTTTGTTAGAGATGCCTTGCTGCTGCCCTGTCACTGGTGCAGCTTTGTCCTGTCACATTCTGTCCTAATGGGCTGTCTCTCCATTCTCCATTGCTCTTGGGAGGACAGCCTCCTGTTAATTCCACAAAGGCAGTCTCTATCTTATCTTGAATGTGACCTTTCCCTTAATTTATAATATCTACTCCTGGATCTTTTGGTGTGTTCATATCCATTTCACCCTCTCCAGTGACTGAAAAAGTGGCTTGAGGAGAAGTCAGAACAGCATCCAGCTATTCATTTGTTTAACAATGATTTATTGAATACTTATTTTGTGTCAGGCACTAGGTGGATAGGCATGAGGAAAACAGACCTGGTCCCATTTGTGATGGGCAAATCCAATAAGGATGGCATGAGTGCAAGAATGGAAAGTGCAGGGGATGGAGAGATTGCTCACTGGGTAGGGTGTCTGCTTTGCATTAAGTCACCCAGGTCCCAGCCTGCTGCTACATGGGAGGTTCTATAAAGGCAATGGATGAAGCTTCTTGCTTTAGTATCTTACCCTCACTCTGTCTCTCTATCTAAAAGGAAAAGTAGCCCAGAGTAGTGAATTTTTTTCATGCACCTGCCAAGGTTCCACAAAAGGAGAGAGAGAGAGAGGGGGAGAGAGAGAGAGAGAAAGAGAGAGAGAAGAAAGTACAGAGACACTTTCCAAGAAGCAGCAGCATTTCAGTGAAGCTCTGAAGGATACTTGAGGGTTATTCTGGGCCGGGCTGCACAGCTCCAGGGGGCCGGGCTGCACAGCTCCAGGGGGTCCTTTTCAACACAGGGTGAATGGGGCCCTTAGAGATGTGCAGAAAATGACTCAGCGTGAGGGTCTGGAGTGAGAGGGGAAGGATCAGAGTTAGATACTCTCCCGTGTTAAGTAAACTTGCAGGGTATTTAATAAATATAAACCAGCATAGCTACTTGCTCATTTTCCTGAGAAATTGGAGTACATATCTGTCATGCATCCAAGAGATTGACAGTGTAGCAGTGCTGACTCATGCTAACTAAACTCCCAAGGCATTAATATATGCAAGCCAGCATGCCAGTTTGTTAATTTTCTGAGACACAGAGTCAACCTGTCAAGCAGACTAAAGATTGACAGCTGGCCCTCTCCCTATGTCGGGGGGCTCCCTGGGAAGCCCAGTTATTCCAGGGTTTTGCATGGAGCCTGGAATCAGAAGAAATTGCCATTAGTTACATGACCTGAGTATTTCAGGACCTGCAGCTCTGTGTCTGATGTGTCTGTCTTCATGTAGAGGGACAGGCACAGTGGGTTTGTCAGAGGAAAGGTACCCCTCTCCCCTCATTTCCTCTCAGGAAATTGAGCCTGCCAGTTCTGACTTTTTCATATCTCTCTTATTTTCCTTTCAAATGTGCGAATGAATATTAACTGTAGTTTGGGGTTAACTTGCTCACCACAGAACTTTATCAGCTCAATTCTTTGTGGTGGTTTAGTAATCTAACTTTAGCAGTCCTCCTACTGTTCTGGTTCTTGTTGTCACCTTCTTGCTGCTTGCTGTCCTCTGTCCTCCCTACATTTATAAATTCATTTTCATTTTTTTTAATTGTCACTGGGTCTTCACTGCTTTGGTCCAACTTTTTAGGCAAAGAGAAGGAAAAACAGCACCTTAATACCAAAGCAACCCCTGTGCAAAGGGAGCTGGGCTTGAACTTGGGTCACTCAAAGGGGAGTAGACACCTCAGATGAACCATTTTGTTAGCCCTTTATGAGCTAATTTTGTATCTTGGATCCTTGCAGGAACAGTCACATGTGTGGTTTTAAGGCAAGCTGAATGCAAATCAGTATTTAACCAGGTGAAAACCTGGATAGCTATAGGATGTAATTTAGTTCATTTTGTCAAGCTTTGAACTTGTATTTCCTAACCTAGCTCCACCTTCTGACTGGTGTCTGTGTGCTTGGTGAAAAGCTGTCTCAGACACGGTGACAGCACATCTAGGCCTGACCTACATCGACTCATCAGTCAAGATATTTAGTGTGGGGGCCGGGCAGTGGCTTACCCAGTTAAGCACGTACTCTGTGCAAAGATCCATGCAGTGCCCTGGATTTGAGCCGTTGCTCCCCACCAGCAGAGGGGATACTTCAAAAGTGATGAAGCAGGTCTAAAAGTATATTTCTCTCTCCCTCTCTGTCTTCCTACTATCCTCAATTTATCTCTGTCCTGTTGAGGAAAATGAGGAAGTGGGCAAGGAAAATTGGCTGCCGGGAGTGGTGGGTTCACAGTGCTGGCTCTGAGCCCCCAGCAATAACATGGGAGGCCAAAAAAAAAATTAGTGGGAGACAGAATATTGGCCTCTGAAAGGCCTGATGTGTCACATCCTATGAGTCTGTGAATATATACAGAATTCTAAGAATGTGACTGTTTCTAAAAGTCATGGAATAGATTAACCCTCAGAGCTTGCTGAAGAAATACAGCTCTGTTGATATGTTGACTTTTAAATACTCCTGACGTAAAAGTCTGTAGGATAGTAAATTTGTACCTGTCACGCTAAGATGGTAGGTACCTTCTATATAGGTAACAGGAGACTAATAAACTACCTGGTTCTAATGAACTACCTGGACTAATGAACTATCTGAACCTATCTGGTTTTGTTCACCCTGAATTCTAGAACCCCATCATTCTATACACCTGAGAGAGACACTGCTGACAGAGGATGAGACATCCAGTGTTCCTGCAGGGTGAGCACCACACTTATCAGACAAAGCATAACATTAAATTCTCGCCCTAATTGCCACCAACACATATGGTGATTCCATGCACTGAGCCAAAAATATAGTGACCCTGCCACCACCTGGCTGACACAGCCCTCCTAGGGTGCTGATGGAGATGCTGGCCTCCTTTGATGCTGGCTGCTCAGATCAGCTCTACGGGGGCCTTCAGCAAGAAGAGAAACAGGTCCAAGATTCTCATCGTGATGCAGGTTTCGTATCAAAAATGCACAATCAACCGACTGGAACAGGAAATAATTAATCAGGACATTACAGAGCAGTTAAGTATAATTAATTCATACAAAAGAAGTGAGTGTGCAGTTTTAGCTGCCAGGGCGATTTTATTTCCCTGAAATTGTAATTCAAGATAAACAAACATCAAAATAATCTTTTTAGGTTTTTTCATGACTCATGGGTTATTTCCTCCTTTCTAGTTACCAAAAATATTAAACTCATCCACTCATATCTCTGTGTTAACTATATTCTGGAAAAAAGAGTGCTCTGCTTCTAATAAATGGGAAATTAACTCTGACATAGAAGTCATTTTTACATGTATTTTTCTTTGTATATGTGTGTAAGTGTGTGCGTGTGTGTGTCAGTAGGTGGTGATGAACAAAAAGCACGAGGGAAATTTGATTTCTGCCCAAATATCTTAGAATCTAAGCAGAATGCATAAAAAATTTATACTGTGAAAACATCTGAGAAAATGACTTAATCTCAAGGGCAAATTTATTGATACTGTGTGGGTTTTCTTTCCCCTTGTGTTTCTGTTTCCTTCCCTCCCGTAGCTGAAGCTCTTTGTGATATGAGGAAAGAGGTGAAAAATGTAAGGCTATTTGACTTGACTGCAGTGGCAGCATTACTGCTTTTCAGCCCAGTTCTCCTGTTATAGCTGTGACATTCCGTAAGTCAAAAAGACAAGCCCTTATAAGCAGAACTTTATGTAGAGGTGGAAGGATTCATCACGCAGTAGTGTTGGAGGGAATATTTCTCCCCCCCTTTGTGGCTCCAGAAAGCACAGTGTGGCCTGATGAGATAGAAGAATAGAATCGGTCTCCTGTGATGGATTATTATTGTTCAGAAGTGTGGATCCATCAGGAGAGAGGCAGGGCTCAGGGCGGTATCAAGCACTGATGGAATTCTCTCTCCTGGACAGATTTACTTCCCAGATTAACCTGGGCTCAAAGAAAACTAAACGGCTGTCTGACTACCTAAGGTTGAAATAGTAAATGCGACACATACGAACATACTCCAATTTCTGGCCCAATTCACGATGCAATGTGACTCCGGTTTCTTTAAGGTCTCACTAGCCAAGAACTTTCCTGGGCTGCTCTTCCATCTCTACCTTCACTGCAGGGTGTGGTTTTCAAGAAGAAAGTGATGACCTATGCTGGATTTTGAAACAAATGTTAACTACCAGTATTTTTTTTTTCTTTCAAAAAGAAATAACACAGAGGACTGGAGAAATTGCTTACAGGGCAGGTATGGCATGTGACTTGTCCTGGGCAGCCTAGATTTAAACTCAGACACCACATGGAAGACATTGTGGGAGCTGAAGAAACTCCAGTGTTATAGTTCGTCTCCCTCTGCCTGAACAACAACAAAAAAAAAAGGAGCTGAGGAACAGTGAACCAACATGTGCCAGGAAAAGAGGGGAAAAATCCACGAAAGAACAGAAAATAAAATATCATAATTATCACACAAAACAAGAGTGGCAGTGGATAGAACATGAATTTTTATATGTGAGTGTCTCCATTTATCTTTGCACATCACCCACACTTACATGCTTTTATGTCCTTGATTATAATAAAAATCATAAACAGTGAAATGATTATGCTTAGTGAAATAAGAGGTGAAGGATGACTACCAACTGATTCCCTTTATATATGCAATACAGATAATTACAGCATTATGAACTTGCCCTTTCCCACAAAGGAACCAAACTACTTTTTACTTTTTTTTTTTTTTACTTTTTTTTATTATCTTTATTTATTGGATAGAGTCAGCCAGAAATCAAGAGGGAAGGGGGTAACATAGAGAGAGAGATACAGAGAGACACCTGCAGTCCTGCTTCACCACTCATGAAACTCCCCCTGCAGGTGGGGACTGGGGGCTCGAACCCGGGTCCTTGCACATTGTAATATGTGCACTCAACCAGGTGTGCCACCACCCGGCCTCTACTTCTTACTTTTTAAAAAATTATCTTTATTTATTTGTTGGATAGAGGCAGCCATAAATCAAGAAGAAAGGGGGTGATAAAGAGGGAGAGAGATAGAGACACCTGAAGCCCTGCTTCACCACTCACGAAAGTTTTCCACCTGCAGGTGGGAACTAGGGCCTGGAACCCAGGTCCTTACACATTGTTACATGTGCACTCAACGAGGTGTGCCACCACCCAGGCCCCTACTTACTTTTTATGAGAACTATAGAAGTTATGAAAAGCCAGGGCACAGGATTTGGTTGATGGGTACAGTAGGAAACTTTACCTACCAATGTAATCTCATGATTTTGTAAGCCATTATTAAGTCACTATGAAAATATTTTAAAAGTATGAACAGTGCCAACAATGTGGGCAATCTGCTGTACGCATTGGGCATCTAATACCTATCTCAAGCCCAGAGACATACAGAGTAAAGCAGAACAGAGCCAGTCTTAACCAGAGATGAGTGAACAGAGCCACAAAGAATTTGATAGAGGTACACTAATAGCAGCTACTCTGGCTCCTAGCTGCTTCTGATCCAACTGAGTCAAGAGGTCAGCTCATACTCTTGGTTCTTTCCCTGAAAGCCTGTGAGATTCTTTCTTCCTTTATTGCCATGATTGTACACAATGTGAGTTTCATATAATAAAGGGGACATGACATGATTGATTAACTAGGGAGTATGAGCCTACTCTCACAGCTAATACAGGGGCAGATTTTGTAGGCAGAGGGGAATGCCTATTGCTAAAGTGTCACAATTCCTTTGCTGTGGTAAAAGGAAATTAAACAAAAATGGTGAAATCTTTTATTTTTCTTTATTTCTTTTATGCCTCCAGGGTCATCACTGCTGGCTCTATGAATCTACTGCTCCTGACAGCCATTTTTTTTTTCCCATTTTAATGAATAGGATAGAAAGAATTTGAGAGGGAGTCAGGCTGTAGCGCATGTGGCGCAAAGCATGTTAAGCACATGTGGTGCACGCAAAGCGCAAGGACCAGCATAAGGACCCCAGTTTGAGCTCTGGCTCTCCACCTGCAGGGGAGTCACTTCACAAGTGGTGAAGCAGGTCTACAGGTGTCTATCTTTTTCTCCCCTTCTCAGTCTTCCCCTCCTCTCTCCTTTTCTCTCTGTCCTATCCAACAATGACAACATCAGTAATAGCTACAACAATAAAAAACAACAAGGGCAACAAAAGGGAATAAATAAACATTAAAAAAGAAAGAATTTGAGAGAGGAGGGGGAGATAGGGAGAGAGAAAGATAATCACCTGCATACCTGCTGTACTTCTTGTGACGTGTCCTCCCTGAAAGTGGGGGGCCAGGGGATCGAGCCAGGATCCTTGGGCAGGTCCTTATGCTTAGTACTATTTGTACTTATCTAGGTGCACCAATGTCTGGCACCTGAGATGTTTTTTACTGGTGATGGTCCAAAGTATGATGGAGCAAGAACTAGATGGAATCACAAGGTGAATTTTTTTGTGCATATTTTATGCTATACACTGAAAAATTCAATCATGGTATTTGTTGTAGAGATCCCCATTCTTTTTTTTTTTAAGCTGAAACACAAATTTGTATATTCCGTTTTTATAGTAAGGTTTCCCAGATACAGAACTCTTTTATCACTGGAGATAACAACCCTGGAATCTCCTATGATTTGGGTCCACCCAAGAGAATCAATTATTCCTCCTTTACAATCAAAAGGATCTAGGATAAAAAAAAAATAAAGAAGCATAATTAACATCATATATAGTTGTCACCAGGGTCTTACAATGCAGGACTCACTTTTAGAGAGAGAAAGAGACCACAACACTGAAACTCCTGCCAATCCAGTGGGGGGGGGGGGCAGGATCAAACCTGGGTTGTTCACATAAAGAAGACATATCATCCAAGTGAATGATTTTGCCAGTCCTTCATATATTTCATGTATATTTCTGGAGTGGTTATAGTAAAGGAGCAGGTGATCTAATCACCAGCAAACATGTCTCAGTCATCTGGAAGAAGATACTGACATGAGAAGTAACTATGGGTATATGCTCTAGAAACTATGTTGGCAGCTGTTTAAAAATGCTTCCAAGGATTCAAGGTGAATTCAACAGGTTGAGACCAAAAGATTCCTCTAGCACACCCTTCCTGGACACAGATGCTGAGAACTGAAGCAGGGTTCTGAGCCAGAAGGAACTGGTTGAAACCTGGCTGCTTCACTTGCCCATTGGGTATCCTTGAATGTGTTTCTCATCCTCGCTGAGTCTCACAAGACTCGTGGATTAAATATGCTTGCAGAAACTTATCGTTAAGTCCCCTGAGGTTTAAATGAAATGACATGCAGAGAAGCATCAAATGCAGTTTTAAGATAGGGTAGAAACTCCAGATATTACCATTTTTCTGGAGAGCTACATCAGGCTCCACGGGCACATAATCAGGGTAGATGTTTTCAGCCCAGTCTAACCCTATTCAAAGGCCCTGCCTGCAAAGAGTTGAATATTGAATCAGGGCTTCAGCATGTGAATTTAGGAGGACGTAATGGCTACTTCCACTGGGACTTCAGACACCAAAGCCTTGGAAATTTCTTATAATTTTCTCTAGAACTGACTTAACACTCAGCAAACAATTTTTTTTTTTCCCTGTGGATCCTATGGGGCCTGAGCCAGAGATGCTGAGAATCTGTGTTTGCCTGGGGCACAGTAGGTGCTCATCACATGGGGTTTGAGTGAGTTATCGCATCGGTAGAGTGGTCCCACAGCTGTAATTTCACTGCTTCAACACCGATTTTGTGGGGCTGCTCTTTTTCCAGGATGTTTATAAACCCTCCCTGAATCGTATTACTGATCTTGCTTCTCTCCATTCCAATTGGGCAGTCTCAGTTCTTTTTCAGAGCTGGACCCTTCCCCATGCCCTCATGGCTGGGAATCAGGCAACTGCACAGATAACTGGGTAACGAAGGCAAAAGCCTGAGAAGAGAGTGTCTGGTTCGTCCTTTCACACTTTTGGCCAATGGCTCCACTGAGAACTCCAGGAAGCAGCTCGTCATGATAAGCTTCTGTTGGCAGGGACTGCGGGTGGCTCTCCCATGAGCAGCGACTGTCCCACAGGCAGCAGGCCACTGCACGCAGACAGCAGCTGGCACCTCTTCTTGAGTCACTCCATCTGCTAGATGAGGGTGACAAGAGGAGAAGCAGGGAGGTGCTGGCCACCTCACCACCTGAAGGTTAGTGCATATACACATTGCGGCATTGCCTGCTTGTTGGGAGGACAGGGAAGGGCACCTTGTCTCCTGCCAAGAAAGGAACCAGGAAAGGTTCCTTTCCCAGCTCTCTCGACCAGCTGCTCCTGGAATTTCTCTCATTTTAGCTACTTTTGTATCTGAAACTGCATTCCCTCATTTGTATGAAAGACAGACAAGACAGTTCATCACATTCAGGTTAATAGTACTTCGAGTAAACAACCTAGACATTTGTTTCCCAAATCCTTAACTGTTTGAGGTCTGATAGGTGAGATGTGTTAAGTTGGCTACAGGTAATGACGTGAGTATAGGATAAGGACACCAGACAATATCTGTTAAAGTGCATCATCAAGGCAAATCTACCAGGGCCTTGGGTGACTCTGGACAAGGAAGGGCTGGAAGAAAGTCGCAAACCAGCAACTATTATAGATTTCCACCCTCAACCTTTGCCAGGATTGGGCCAAGAGTGAAGTGCCTTTAAAAAGGAGGTAGGTAATGTAAATGAGCCAAACATGCTAGGGCTTTGCTCAGTAAATATTAGCTATTATCCTCGCTTCCACAAAGATGTTTTCTCTAGCTGCTGGTAAAACAAGCAGTCCTCTGGGTATAGGTTTTATTTTCTCACTTTCTTTGGATTCATGGTCACAGAGAAATTATTTCTCGATTACAAGCAAAATTCTAAAACAAAGGCTCAAGCACCAACTATGGAATGAACTGTGGCACACTGTGGGGGTTGCTTGTTTCACTAGAAGAGTGGGAGAACAGCACCCCAGTAACAAGTGGGGTGCAAATGTATACCTAATCTTCTATTTTTCTTAAATGTCAATAGAAGTTGGGTATGCATACTTTATTAAAAATGTAGAATCTCCTATTTTAGTTTCTTCTTTTTTTAATTTTAATTTTTATTTATAAAAAGGCGACACTGACAAAAACCACACCATAACTCCATAGCCCATACCCTCCCATGATAGCTTTCCTATTCTTAATCCCTCTGGGAGTATGGACCCAGGGTCATTATGGGGTGCAGAAGGTGGAAGGTCTGGCTTCTGTAATTGTTTCCCCACTGAACATGGGCATTGACAGGTCGATCCATACTCCCAGCCTGTCTTTCTCTTTACTTAGTGGGGCAGGACTCTGGGGAAGCGGAGCTCCAGGATACATTGGTGGGGTTGTCTGCCCAGGGAAGTCTGGCTGGCATCATGTTAGCATCTGAAACCTGGTGGCTGAAAAAAAAGAGTTAACATATAAAGCCAAACACATTGTTGACTAATCATGAACCTAAAGGCTGGAATAGTTCAGATAAAGAGTTGGGGGTCTCCATTTTGTAGATATTTAGTATTTCTATTTTAGTTATATTCCAAAGGACCCATGACTATACTATTTTTTTTCCTGAGCATATGCAGATAGATCTCAGTTATTGTCTGGGGAGATGATGTCATGGCTGGAAAAAGGACCAGAAGTCAATATATGCAGCAAGCAGGTAGAAAGACCTAAAAAGACACCATAAAGTTCCTAATGAAATAGTGTCTACTTAGATACCTTCCTCACTTACTTCCTATTACTCTTCCCTCAGTCACTCCAAAGCTAACCTTATTAAAGTAAGGACTGCAAAAGTTGAATAAGGGCATGAAACTGGCATACCTTGACAATGACTCTTTAGTCAATCTCAGGCCACCCCATCAGCTGGGGCCCTACTTGGGAAGTCCTGAGATTCCCAAACAGACATGATGGGCCTAGACCTCAAATAGAAATCTCTGTCCATTGTTACCATTCATCTCTATCAGGAACAATACAATAGACCCCTTTGTGGTTCCCCATAGGACCTTGCCCTCAACTTGGATCAACAATGGTAGGGAATGCTCCATCCTCCAAAGGGAGGCTGGATAACTTACTCTATATTCCATCTGAAGAAGATGGATTCTGACATTGCAGCAGCTTGGAATGTTCCTACTCATGACCACAGAATGTGAACTCAGATCTACAGGGATGCAGAGGTCACATAGGCCCCTAAGCAGATATAGGCCCCAGATCACATCAAATCGATGGGGTTTACAGTCAACAATGTTTATACACCTTTCCCATAGTTGGGAGCTACTCTCTTCCCTGACCTAGCTTTCTGGTTCTTCTTTTCTTCTAATGGCATAAATGTTTAAAACTTCCTGCACACCAAATAAAATCTGTCTTCTCAGGGCCTGCTTGCATCCTCCCCCAAAGAACTCTGAATGAAGAAGGGTTCTCTCTAAATTCTTCCATATCAGTCATGTCAGGTAACTCCCCTTAGGCTGTGACTAGGAAGGCAATGCCTTTGATTTGTGATCTCAGGAGATTTCAAGGATCTGGTGTGGATAGATCTCTTTGTCTCTGCAGAATATTTTTGCTTTTCCTTCCTTGTGTTATCTCTCTCTCTCTCTCTCTCTCTCTCTCTCCACCAGAGTTATCACTGGAGCTCTGTGCCTGCAATCCCAGTGGCCTTTTTTCCCCATTTTTTTCTGTTTATTTGACAGGACAGAGAGAAATTAAGAGGAGAGGGGAAATAGAGAGGTGGGGAGAGAACTATAGACACCTACAGACTTGCTTCACCACTCATGATACCTAACCCTTGCAGGTGGGGAACTGAGGCTCAAACCTGGACCCTTGAGTATGGTGATATGTGAGCTTAACCAGGTGTGCCACTGCCCGGCTCTCCAGAATTTTTTTTTCCTGGGATACTGTAACACCCTGAGACAGGAAGTAAGGCACAGGCTCCTCAGGCTACAGTTTCAGGATGAGATTTGGGGTCTACTACCACAATAATACCCTAATCACTGCTCTGTACTGCCCCACCTCCACTGCATGCATATCCTCAGCCCCTCAGAAGGTGAGGTGGGCATTGGATTTACCCAAATGATTAGACTTCAGAGCTAAAGTTGGGGAACTGTGTGTCTCCACAGGGTAAAAAAATAAGGCAGGGAAAATTTACATTTGCTTTCTTCCAGATGTGTGAAATTACCCAAGATTCATCTAGAAAGGAATACATTGTCACCAGAGTCTAGGGTGTCCTATGCCCATGGAGTCTATTGAGCCTTGCCAAGCAAATCTGACATGAGGGTAGGCCTGACAAATACATTTCCAGTGGTTTCCAGAGCTGCTTTCATAGGATGGTCAGGAAGGCAACGCTCCTGCTCTGCTGTGGCTTTGGCTTCTCTCTGAGTAAAGGGTGTGTTTCTCTAGATGGAGTAATATATTCCTGGCAGGGAAAGCTAGACTTAAAGAAGTGGTGGCCTTTCCCTGTAAGTAAGTACATTTATCATTGTTTTATCAAATCTATCAAAAGTTTGAATGCTACAAAGAAATCCAAGTAATTACCTAAACAGTCTAAAGATGATTAAATGGGTTAACCTCAGTCTCTCTTTTTATTTCATTTTTATTTGTAAAAAGGAAACAATGACTGAACCATAGGATAAGAGGGGTACAACTTCACACAATTCCCACGACCAGAACTCTGTAGCCCATCCCTTACCCTGATAGCTTTCCTATTTTTTTTTAACCCTCTGGGAGTATGGACCCAGGGTCATTGTGGGATGCAGCAGGTTGAAGATCTGGCTTCTCTAGTTGCTTCCCCGCTGAAAATGGGCATTGACAGGTTGATCCATACTCCCAGCCTGTCTTTCTCTTGCCCTAGTGGGGAAGGGCTCTGGGGAAGCAGAGATCCAGGACACATTGGTGGGGTTGTGTGTCCAGGGAAGTCTGGTCGGCATCATGCTAGCATCAGGAATCTGGTGGTTGAAAAGAGAGTTACATACAAAGCCAAACAGTGTTGACCAATCATTGACCTAAACGCTGGAATAGTGCAGATGAAGAGTTGGGGGTACTCCATTTTGTAGATAGCTAGTAGGCATATTTTAGTTATATTCCAAAGGGCCTGTGGCTATACTACTGTTTTGTTTTTTTTTTTCCTTTTTTCTTGCCTGACCTTGAAATCTGATATGCAGGTGGATCCTAATTATTGTCTGGGGAGTTGGTGTCATGGCTGGCAGAAGGACCAGAAAGTTGGATCAGGGAAGAGAATAGCTCCCAAATATGGGAAAGGTGTACAAACATTGTTAACTATAAACCCCTCAATTTGATTTGGTCTGGGGCCCATATTCAGCTTAGGAGCCTATGTGACCTCTGCATCCCTGTAGATCTGAGCTCATATTCTGTGGTCATAAGTAGGAACATTCCAAGCTGCCCCAATATCAGGATCCATCTTCCTCAGGTGCAGCATAGAATATGTTGTCCATCCTCCCTTTGGAGGATGGAACATTCTCTACCACTATTGATCCAAGTTGAGGGCAAGGTCCAATTGGGGGCTCACAAAGAGTTCTGTTTTGTTGTTCCTGCTACGAGTGACCTGGTAACAATGGAGAGAGGGATTTATTTGAGGTCTAGGCCCATCATGTCTATTTGGGAATCTCAGGACTGCCTGACTAGGGCCCCAGCTGATGGGGTGGCCTAATAGTGACTGAAGATTCATCGTTAAGTATGCCAGTCTCTTGCCCTTATTCAGCTTTTGCAGTTCTTGTTTTGATGAGATTAGCTTTGGAGTGAGTGAGAGAACTGTAAAAGGAAGCAGGTGAGGAGGGTATCTAAGTCTAAGTAGACACTATTTCATTATGAATTTTATACTGACTCACTACAGACTATTGTGTATTTTTGCTTTTAGGTATATATTTTGCCCTAATTTATGGATACATGTGAACATATGCTCAATCTTACAGGACCTGGTCTATATCTAGGTTTCGGGATTTTGTTAGGAAGTGAACCTCCTGGAATGGAATTTGAGAATACAATGAAAGGAAAGGTCTCACCCGTGTAATGAGGCTGAAGGGTTGACATTCCATGACTGATGTCTTTGGACACAGTCTGAATTGAAGCACGCTGAGGTGGTATTCCTTTCATTGATTAGGTTGGGATCGGCAGATGCAATATCATTTGGTATGAACTGAGAGAAGCATGCAGGAAAGTGAGGCCCACCCTAGAGGTTCCAGGACTGGGGGAAATATAGGCTCTAAAGAGGAAATGGGAGGTTCCTGAACAGCAGTCTCTTATCCAACTTCCTAGTACGACTTTCTAGCTCTTTAGCAATCTATGAAGTGAGAAAATGGATTGCTATCTGTTTCTGCACATGATAAGTGTTACATACTACTACACACTTTATCCCATGTAGTCCTGAAAACAGTTCTGGGAAGTGTGATGATTAACTTTTAATTTTTTCCCTCTGTAATGAACACGGGCATCAATGTGAATTATATAGCCCCGTTGGAGGGATGGCATCGGTCCCTCAAGTAGTGTCTGGCATGGAACACATGTTCAACAAGTAGTTGCTAAGAATGCTGTTTCCCAGGGTGAAATTGCCAGTGAGTGATGAGACCTTGGTGAGAGATGGAAAAAGACTTTGTGGGATGAAGACAAAGAGCAAGTCTTGCATAATTAATAGTTAAGGAATAAATGACTTTGATTTACATGTCACCTTTTTCTTCTAAGGATTTCAATGTAATTTACAGTTATCTTCCTTGTCTTTTCACCAATCCCAGCACTATTTCTGGGGCGTAAGGGAACATAAGGTATAGAAGGATTCTGTAAGGCTAAGCACACAATTCAGGGGTCACCATACAGCCATTTCCCACTCTCTGTTCTGCCCTAACCTTGAGTCTTCTGGGCAGGTGAGGACTCCTCAGGGCACCTAGAGGGTGAAGTGCCCCTGATCCACCCCCACCATCTCACAGCAAAGGGTCACTGAACTCAGCAAAGAGGATTATCTCAGATTTCACTGTAGGCTCTTCACAGATAGAGAGAAAATTACTTGGGAAAATGGACTGTGCTGAGGTATTTAGACAAAGCAGATATGGAGAAACACTCAAATATGTCTTTTCTTCCAAACTCGATCATGAATGTATTATAACCATGTCAAGATAAGTGCAGTCAATTGAACAGAAAAGAAGCAAAACAGCAAATAGTGTCTTTGCTGAGCATTTCTATATATTTTTTAAATAAAAAAAAGATAAATAACCTTAGTATTGCTTATAGCAGCCTAATGTGATGTATTTTCATCAATATCATGAAGTTAGAGTTATGGGCAAAGTGGATTTACAGTCATAAAACTTCTAGGAGAGTTCTGTACTCAAATTGAAGATCTATCAACTTGTAAGCTAAAAGTCATGAGAAATTCACATGAGACTCCTAAATACACCCTTGTCATTACTTGTCTTGAAAGCTTGTATGAGATACAGAAGTCTGATTAAATCAGATGACAAGATGTCCTGAGTTGATTTTTCTCATTTAATAGTGACTCTCTTGATTTAAGCAGCTCAGTAAAAAACAAGACATAATTAGATCTTGCTTTTAAATGTATATATACATATACATACACATACATATACATATTCCACTCAGACATTACTAAATTTTCTTTTTTAAAAATTTTTTAATAAAAATTATCTTTATTTATTTGGATAGAGACCGTCAAAAATCAAGAGGGAAGGGGGTGATAGGGAGACAGAGAGACACCTGCAGCCCTGCTTCACCACTTGTGAAACTTTCCCCCTGCAGGTGGGGGCCGGGGGTTTAAACTCAGGTCCTTGTGCACTGTAACATGTGCACTCAACCAAGAGCACCACCACCTGGCCCCCCTGAATTTTCATTAATGGTGTTTCTATTTTTTTTCCTTTATACAGGACAACACTCTTAGTAAATTTGCTCGCATGCAATTACATGTGCTGTGTTTATTTCTCAGGTTCCACAATTAATTTCTCTGTAGAACCAACTTATTTATATTTTTCCAGTGCTCATTATTTCTACTGAAAACTCATTGATAACACCACAATTCACAGTCAACTTTTACTTTGGGTGGAAGGAGGCAAAGAAAGGACTTTTTCAAAGCAGACCGGGAGGGAAGTGTGACTAAAACATTCTACATTTGGTAGCATAGAATGGCAGGGTGAAGAACAAAAGCACTCGCCTTTTTTTTTTTTTCATATAATTATGGTGCTATTATGACTGGTTCTCTGCATCACTTTCTGTTCCCTCAGAGGCATACGACAGACTAAGAAAAGACTCTGGGGTAGTTAATTGCATTTCTAAGCATCCAACACACATAAACAGTGAAGCATCTTTTAATAGACTGTGACATACTGATTCACCACACATCTCTGACCAACTTAGGAGTCAAGAATTCAAACATTGACATATTAGGACAGCTCAGATTTCTTCTCTCTGAAAGTAAATAGTATTGCAAACATGAAATATTTGGTAGAAAAATCAGGGTTTTAAATGATTTGGACCTTCAAAAATAAAAATCTCTCTAAAGCAAGTTTTTGCACTCTATTCAAAGTACTAAGGCCAGATAGTCCTGCTTGGCATTTGATTTCTCCCTTGAACTGGGCATCATCTGTGGCCATATGAGGAGGCGGAGAAGAAGTAAATAGAAACCACTTCCATTTCACAGTGTGTCTTTAACTGTCCTTTCCCCCCTGCCTTCTATGGCCCTTGAGGAAGACAGAGATCCATCACCTATAGCTCTAATCATTTTAGAGAAGGGAACAAGCTGACTATATTATAACCCAATTCTTAGCAATTCATCACCCCATTTCCATTTACAAAATAGTATTTACTAGGGCTCAACACCCTCAACATCCATTTGCATTCCTATACACTCGGATGTAATTTTTGCTGGTTATTGACCTAAAGACCACTCAAAGTTCTTAATTATATTAAACCTAGACTGATTGAAGGGTCTGCTCTTAACATATTTTTAGAAGTCTCAAGAATTGGCTACTGATAAGAATGGACAAACAGGAAAGCTGAATAAAGCTAGCAGAAGAGGGATTCCATAGACCCTACAGGTGCTAGGAGAATGACATCTGCTAACATTTTCTCTGCATCCCAGGCAAGGGTACATGGGATTATTGTATGTGTTCCTCTAATGTCAGCTCTTGTCTTTTGCTTTCACTAGAGGAATCAGAAGTAACCTTACAAGAATATTGTGCTTGGGGTGAACTTGTCTGCAGCGTAGCTACGCTTGTCATATCACTGTATACTTCTGGTCATTTTATATTCCATTTGTTTCTCTGGCAATACCACAAGGGAAATATATATTCCAGTATGTATATGATGTTCCTCTCTAAATATTAGTTTTTTTTTTCCTCCTTGACCACTGTTTAATAAAAAGAGAGATGTAAGCTTGTAATTCCTGGATGCTACATATTTCATGTGAATTATGTTGTTTAATTATCATTTCAGAATAAAAACCTAGCGTTACAGGGGAGAAAACCTTCTTGCACAGGGTCACAGGTAAGCAGAAAGCAGTTTGCCTCTCTCCCAAGTTTGCACTGAGAGCTGCATTCAAGGTCCACCAGGTGCTCATGGGAAACAATTTCTAGTAGCAGAGAATGCATCTCTACTCCATGGAAAAAGATACAATTATCAAAAAACACTGATGCCTCTGTGGCCTTCTCTGCAGAGAATGAATATGCTGAACTATCCTGGGAGGCACTAATGCCTGGGCAGCTGAACAACACTGTGGTTATTATTGTTTCTCTGGCTGACATGTAGCCTGTTCTTCTTGCCTCTTTACTTTCAGGCTAATAATTAGACTTAAAACCTTGACAGGCCTCTGCCACCCCAGAGTGCCTACAAAGATTTCATTAAAAAAAAGAAAAAAAGAGTCCCTTGGAACTGTAAGTAAGTTGAACTCAGCAAACACTTAAAAAAAATCTATTATCTTGTTGGGTCTTCTGAAGAGCACATACTGCTCTCTTTCCTTACCTTGAGAGATCAACCCTTGTTTTTTTTAAATTTTATTTTATATTTTATCTCCAATTTAAAGAATAAAGACACCCAGGAGGGCCAGGAAAGGCACTCATGACATGCTGTTTTTCAATGCACCTATGCTACTGCCAGGTTCATTTGGACAGTAGCCAGGCACTAGGCATGTGTTGACTGAGGGATTTAAAAAATGCTCTTTCTGCACATAGTGAACATCATTATGGTGGTTTTGCTTCTCAAAAGAAAGAACTGTTCTCTATATAAACAAATTAATCTCCTGACCTCAGGATGGGGTTGCTTTGAGCAAAGCATTCAGAGGTTTGGTTTTACATGGAGTTGTTTACCTGCCTTGCTTCTGTTCCACCTACACTGATTTCTAACAGTGTGAACTTGGTTGTACTCATGGAAACCTGCTTTCCTCCCCACTACCCCCCCCCCCAGGTGTAAGGATACCTTAGACACTTTCAATTCTTTGAGGAAGCAAGCAGAGACATATAACTAACTGGCTCAGATGAGGATTGCTGGCCTCATTAACACACGTTAGAGCAACTGAGTGGCTTCCCAGGAGTCTAAAGTCACTCAAGAAAAATCTGCTCTGAGACCTCCTCATCACTTTATGACTCCTTTGGAGAATCCCAGTTGCTTTTGAGGAGACAAAGAGCTGTGGATGGGCTACTGAACCAAGTCTATTCACAATGTAAATAGAAATTATTCTGAATGGTAAGCCTAAGTATGGGATTTGGTAACTGTCCCAGTTAAGCATTTTAGCCAAATGCTTTCCAGGAGACTATATTTCAAACTTTTTCAAAGGCATAAAAATACTGTGAATACTTCAGCTGTAAGAAATGATGAAATCTCCTTTGCCACATCTTGGAAGGAACTTGAAGGAATCATGTTAAGTGAGCTAAGCCAGAAGGAGAAGGAGAATGATGAATATTGGTTGATCTTACATGTAGGTGGAACTTTAAAAAAGATAAACAAGATGAAGTTGTGACTAGGTGTGGTTTGCGTAGTCAAGGACTGTACGAACGGGGTGATAGGAGGGGGTCATGCGTGAGGCCATTGGAGACCTAGGGCATGATGGTGGCAATGGGGGTGAGAGTTTTGCAGACATCTATCAAAAGGAGATGACAAAGTGTATGCATGTGTCAACAACCATACTGTGATCCATTAACCCCTCCATAAAGAAAACAAGAAGTAAAAAGAGAAACAATTGAAAAAAAACAATAAAAATACTTACTTTTACTAAATGCAATGGCTTTGAAAAGAACTGGGTATAATTTCAGGAACACTGCTTTTAGTCCACTAATAAATGCCCTAGAATCTATCAATTGTCCTAAAGGATAAAGAGTCTATACTTTTCTGACAATTCTCTTTGAATAAAAATGAGAACACTGGAATTTGTTGATGTTTTCAAATATATTCTTGCCTACATTCCAGGATAATATTTAGTAACAGTTGCTATCAGAGCAGCCCCTATAGATAGTGAGGTATATAGTTAAAGATATGAGAGGACATGGGATCTATTAAATACAGGATAATAATTTTTTAATCCAAGAAATACAACTAACCAATTTGACTATGAAAGTTGAACATTTGATATCATTGCAATAAATAAAGGGTTGAGGAATGCAAATATATGCCTCCATGAATTTGGCAAAAGTGAGGCTTGTGCACACCACATTCTATGAGTGCCTGGTTGAGGAGGGGGAAAAACTCTCTGGGAGGTGGTGTTGGAAGCAAGTCACTAACAGTTCTGGTTTGAGGCTGTGGGGCAGCTATTCATATAACTGCAAGAGGTGTAACAGTGGTAAGAGCAATGGTTTTAGTACTTTACAGTTGCCCTGAGCATGGCTGATGGATGCATTCCTACTACAGAACCTTACAATGTGAATTTTTTTTTAAATTTATTTTCTCTTTTGTTGCCCTTGTTTTTCATTGTTGTTGTAATTGTTACTGATGTCATTGTTGTTAGATAGGACAGAGAGAAATGGGAGAGAGGAGGGGAAGACAGAGAGGAGGAGAGAAAGACAGACACCTACAGACCTGTTTCACCGCCTGTGAAGGGACTCCCCTGCAGGTGGGGAGCCGGGGGCTCGAAAAGGGATCCTTATACCAGTCCTAGCGCTTTGTGCCACCTGCGCTTAACCCACTGCACTACCGCCAGACTCCCACAAATGTGAGTTCTATGAACTAAATGGTTCACTTCACTCATAATGCAGTTTAACAACACCTTCCTCCACACAGTGTTTTATTTTTATTATAAACAAAGTGACTAAGCAAACATTAAAGGGCTGTTCTGAGGAGTTCGATTACTACTTATTTAGAAAATAAGTAGAGAACTTCTACAGAAGACGTTGTGCTTTAAACAACTATGCTTGACTTTGCAAACAATTTAATTAAGAAGTCTTTTCTTTTTACTTTAAAATTGTGTTATGAATACTGTTAGCCCACCTGCATGTTAGCTGTTGGGTTCAGGCAAAAATTACTGAAGTCATGGGCCCCTTGGAATATACCCACAGTAGATTTCCTAGCTGCTTCCCACATGAAGATGCTTAATGTCATCTGCACTATTCTTACCTTTAAGTTCCTGTTTATTAAACAATTTGTCCTGCTTTATATTTTACCATTTTTCACACCAAACTGCAGACACTACCATGAGACCATCCTGACTTCCTTGGGCAGACAACCTCACCAATGTGTCCCAAAACCTCACCTCCCCATAGCCCTATCCCACCAGGGAAAGACAGAGACAAGTTGGGGATATGGATAGACCTGCCCACATCCATGTTCAGCACAGAAGCAATTACAGAAGCCAAACCTTCCATCTCCTGCACCCCATAAAGGATTTTGGTCTATACTCCCACAGAGATAAAGAATAGAGAAGCTTCCAATGGAGGGAATGTGATACGGAACTTAGATGGAGGGAATTGTACAGAATTATACCTGTTAACCTACAATTTTGTAAATCATTAAATCACTAATAAAAATGAATACATTATGTTATGATTTACAAGCAGGTTGTTACATTGGTTCAATTTCTCATTTTTCTCTGAATGTCTGAACACCATTTGCACCATCAACCCAGGTCTTCCTCCACTATGATGCACTGTACCTCTAACTTCCTCTCAACCTTCTCCTCCAGACACCATCCACCATCATGTCCTTGGCCTTGCTACAACCATGTCTAGTCCTCACTTCACCGTTTTCCTTTCCCTTTCTTATTTCTTAAATTCTGCCTGTGAGGGGCCAGATGGTGACGCACATGGTTGAGCACACGTATCATAATGCCCAAGGACCCGGGTTTGAACCCCCAGTCCCCATCTGCAGGGGGAAAGCTTTGCGAGTGGTGAATCAGCACTGCAGGTGTCTGTCTCTCTCCCTCTCTATCACCCTCCTGATTTTTGGCTGTCTCTATCCAATAAATAAAGATAATAAAAACAATTAGTGATCCAACAGGTGGCGCAGTGGCTAAGGCTCAGGACTCTCAAGCATGAGGTCCTGAGTTCAACCCCTGGCAGCACATGTACCAGAGTGATGTCTGGTTTTCTCTCTCCTATCTTCGTCATTAATAAATAAAATATTTTAAAAAATTAAAAAATTCTACCTGTGAGATTATGTAGTATTCCTCCTTCCCCTTTCAGGTGATCTCATGTAACATGATTCCTTCAAGCTGCATCCAAGATGAGGAAAATTAGATAATTTCACTGCTTTAATAGCTGAGTAGTATTCCATTGTGTGTGTATACTATGACTTTAACACTTTATCTGTCCTTGAGTATCTGGATTGCTTCAATATTTTGACTATTATAAACCGTGCTGCTGTGAACATGAAAATGCAGAGATCTCTTTGGATAGGTGTTCCTGCTTTGGATAAATAGCTAGCAGACAAATTAGTGAGTTGTAGGGGAGGTCCATTTCTAATGTTCTACCAGCTTAAAATTGAATAATTTTGCAGGCAATTAAAAAATTAGTAAGCACAAAAAATTGTCACTTATAGAAGGCAGGTCTATTCTCAATAAGGTTATTTTAAGGGGAGATCCCAGAGACTAGTAGATCTTATCGCACCATTTGTAAGAGAACAATATCAGCAAGTTTAGAAATCTGTAAAACTCACATCAAGATTGACTTTATATTTCAGTTTTTAGACTTGTAAACCATTTTTGAAAATCCATATTGTACTCCTTGCCAAGCATTTCTCATCATCCCAATTGGGAAAAGATAACCTTGTCTTCTACAACTGACTATTATCTAACCTGAAAAGCTATTGCCTTCAAGCCAAATAGCTAAATAAATTATTGCTAAGTAAGTGGAGTTTTAATCATCAAGTCCACTATTACATCTATGCAGTCTGTAGTGGGATCTGTGACATTAAATAATCAGCCCAATTATCCATAATTTAGGGTTAAATACTATGTTCCCTACTGATTTGACAGATGAATGCTTGAGTGTGAAGCTTATGTAAAATAAACACTGGGTACAAACACTGGGTGTAGAGTATCATCCCTGCCACAATGCTAACATTGCTTAAACCTCTGAGCTACTGGTGAAATCATGTTCCACATGGAAGTTGTTACCATAATCCATTATTTTCTAAAGCTGTCAAATGTCAGGTCTTGAACTGGAAAGGTGCCTCACAAAAGTGAAATCCTGTTGCATTTGGAAGCCTGCACCTCCATGGGAGTTCTAATCAGGTTGAATACAGTTCTGTGCTATACAGAACAGCTTTCAGTGCAGGAGGTAAGCCATTAAATGCTTTCTGAACTCCATTAGTTATTCCTGCTGAGAGTGAGAAAGTCCTCATAAATACATAAAAATTAAATTGCCTATGAGGTAAGGAATGAGGTGGTAGTTTGCTGCCAAGTATTATTTTCTGCTCAAATGGTCTATAATCACACATACAATGTAGAATCTAAGAGTACATACCTTTAAGGAAGCACTGACAAGAAATTCTAATTCTAGCATTAGGGTACCCAGTCAGTGGAAATAGGAATCCTAATCCAAAAATCAAATGACATTTCATCCTCTGTTTACATCCCTGATTTTGTTTAAGGCAAACTTCCCCTTCCCCCACTCATACTCCAATGGAGTGCACAACCTCTATTTCTGGATACAAACAGAACTCGGGCAGTCCAATCAGCCTTAATGATACTTGATATCAGCATTGCATGTGACCTAGAAGCTGAGATGATGTCTGGGGTGGGTAGGATTATGGAGAAAGGGATGCATGAGCTGTTTGCTCCTCTCCTAAAATAGAGAGTAGGTGGGCTTGGCACTTGTAGTTAGGCCTTTTGCCATCCTCCATAACTTGCAACAAAAGGTGACAGGGGAGAATGAAGCTGAAAGCTAGTGAAACACTGGATCCTTATGACAGACACTCTATGGAGGGCCAGTATCCAGTCACACATCTGAATTTCCAGTTTCAGTTTATTAGCCAGTTCTGTTAGATTTAGGGATGCCTTCCCATTGTAACAAAAACTAGCTTAGTTGATAACCAATTTAACTGGAGAACTGTTTCAATTTAAGTTGTGGAAAAGGCACTTCTCACTCTACAGATGAGGAGCATGGAGACACAGGTATGTGACTTGCCCAGGACCCTAAGTGACTAGGATGAGAATGCAAGCTTGCTTTCTCATGCGATGTTTTCCCTACATAGCATGAGAAACATTGAATTTGTCTAAAACTTTTCTCTAGTTAGGCATCTACTCATTGGATATTATACACTAGGAGATAATTTATAAATGTTTTAAGTCATCCTTTGTATTGTTAGCTAAAATGTGGACAATATGAAAATCAATTAATAAATCAAGTTTCTCAGAAAGGTGCTTGTGAGCTGTTGTTACAATGACAGAAATACCCATGACAAGATAGCTTAAAATGTTTTATTAAGTATATATAATATTACAGGGTAATATTTACAAAGTTATGTTTTTTTAAATAAAAAAGTACCTTGGCAAAGATTGCAGATATTCAAAGCTTCAAACAGTGATAAATTGATTTAATACATAAAAAAAAAACTTTAACAGTAACACAGCTGTAAAACAACTTTGGTCTTTAAATCACTGCAAAAAATGGCTACTGACAAACAGCACACCTTTAACTGCTATGGGAAAAGCCTCTAGGAGAGGATCTTGCACATAGCAACACTGGGGTTTTCTTTATTTAGAATGGTCAATTGATATTTATATGACGTAGGATTAAATTCTCAACAATGGCTTCTTGTAAATAATATTCCATCTAAGAAAAATAAAGTTTTCCCCTTTCACCAACCATGATAGCAATACTTTCAAGATTCCACTGATGTTGCTTACAAAGAAGTTTCTTAGAATACTCTTTATTTCTGTCCCCAAACAGCTAACTTTATGGGAAAGCTGGTCTTAAAATGTTAAGAGTTGTCAAAACCCAAAGGCAAGAAAACTCATTGTTCTTCTCTTAAAAGTTACCAGGATTACCCTTATTAGCCACTTAAAATGATATAACAAAGGACCCCAGTGGTTGATGACAGTGATTCTGAAAATATGGACACATGTGAAAGTAATGTTTACAAACAAACTCTTCATCAAATAAAACACAGTCAAAAGATAAAGGTTGCCCAACAATCATTTCTCCAGTTTACAAGGACAGGTACAGAACCAGGTATGCATTTCCACATATACACCACAAGATCTCCACTTTTGAATACCCATTTTAGGACAAGTTAACTCTACAAGGTAATATAGACCTTTATTCTTATTAATGAAATGGAGTAGTACACGTATCACTTTATTACCCAAACTATAACTTGGTCACTTATATAAATGATGACAGTATCCTAAAAAGAATAATACTCTCAATTATGGGATAATCTCTTAATATTATTTCTGACATTCTTAGAAATTAAAACAAAATGGGACCTGATTTTTTTTTCCAGGTGAAAAATCATTACCTTTTAAGGTTTTAGAGCATGTGAAATCTGTCAGAAAGGAAAACGCTCTAGCTCACTCTATTACAAATAGTGGGAGATCTACATACAGTCAGCTCTCTATCATCATTCTTATGCACTGAGAGGTTAATGTATGCAAAATATTAAAGAAGTGTGTGTGTGTGCATGTGCGTGTGCGAAGCATTTGCTAAAGAATTTTAAAACTGAGTGAAAGAAGCAAGAAAAAAAAACAATAAAATTACGCAGAGATGCAGTATTAGAACAGGTAACTGAGAATGACAGGAAGAGGAAGCAAGGAAGATGGGCTAGACTGCAAAGGAGAATGTTTTGAAGAATTGGATTTGGACCAAAAGGAAAAAAAAAAAGACTAGAAAGGCTATTGCAAAGGTAACACAAAGGTTCCACTCTGAAAAAGTATAATAGAGAAAATTAAATGGAGGAATTGAAGGGAAATGTTGAGAATGGTCAGGAAAAAGCAGATAGATCTTGATGCTGAAAAAGAAATCTGAGGCTCAAAACCTTATTAGAAATTTTAATTTGGTGTGACAGAAAATTGGAGTCATTGCAAGTTGGATTTAAAGATTATGAACTGGTCCAATGATGCCCAAGCAAGAGGGCTCCTGCTCCTGTAGTCCCTTTCCCAGAGAAGCTGACAACTAGATGGAAGAGCAAGAGTTGGTCTCATCTGGCATTTTTCCTGCTACCTTAAACACTGTCTAGGGCAATGATGCCTCAAGTGACAGGCAGCATTAAGAGAACAAAGGATGAAGAGGTTTCAAGATTGAACCTCAAGTTCAAATGTTTACTATATATTCAAAGGTACAATTTCACTTTATAAAAAAGTTTACTATAAATATTTCATACTTGACTTTTAGAGAATAGGAATCCTGGACATTTTGAAGTCCATCTGCATTTTCCCTCCTTTCATTAGAACTGATCTTTAAACTAACAAAGTATATTAGTAAAATAGAGACATTTTCATAAGGTAAAGAGCAACAGGAGTTATAGGGTTTATATAAAGGAATATAGCTCTCTCTGCATACACTAATATTCTGGGCAGCAACACAATTCTGGGAGAAAAAAAAAATTCCCTCGTATTCAAGAAAAGCTATTTTCATTCTAAGTTTAGTTTTCTGAGAGGCATTAGCAGGTCATAAATTTAGGTTTGCCATGAGCAAACCACTTGGTCCCAACAAGAAATGTGATGGTTAATTTGGCATAAAAGAGGCACATGAGAACATTTAGTGGACTAAGAAATAATTATTAGTAATGCAATTATGAATGTTTTATTACACAAATGCAAATAAGTAGTATTTTTAGAGGGTATTGGTGAGCAGTCAAAAATCTTGGCAAATTACCTAGAAGTTTTCAAAGTTTTAAGTAATCTAATATTCACATCCAATATAATCCCATCCAATTGTTTTTGAATGTTTTTTTTTACTAAAAGCATGATATTAGCATTTGCTCTCCTGTAGGTACCCCACTTTTGTCCATACAGAAGATGCATGTGCTTATCTTATACATGTGCACATACAAACACACATCCACAAGGAGGAAAACGAGTGCTAATAATCTAAAAGTACTCCAGGCGATCACAACTGTCAGAATGTTAATTTTCTTCTAATGGGAGTAGGAAACGTGGGGACTTTGTTTTAATTTTCAGTCTTAGAGCAAGGGTAATACGAGGCAGGACTACAGGAGGGAGGTAATGAGTGTTTATCATGCAACATAGATACAACAGTAATAAACCCACCCTTTCTAGGGCTGGCCTGTTGGCCTGACGGTGACACACATTATGTTGCCATGCAGGAGGCTCATAGTTCAAATCTCAATCTTGGTTTTTCATGCCCCAGATCAGAAAAGAAGTGAAGAAACACTGTAGATTGTGCCTTCAAATCAGAGGAAGGGAATACATATGTTACAACCACCACTATTTTTGCTGAGAAGTGTGAACATAGTTCTTTGAGAACAACTCTGGCTCCTTTCTACAATGATGTTACTGTGTCACTGGACCATGTTCATAGAGGAGAAAAGGTGCTACATTTTGTACAGCAGAAGCAAGTAACAGAAAAGGACAAGACAGGGTTTAAAAGGTTGTGCAAATAAAAGAAAAACCCTTCCATCAAAAAAGTACTCTAAGTCTGGAAATAATTTTGTTACACTATTAGGTTGAAGAAAGAAGGCTCTTGAATGGCAACCCCCAAGAATGAAGACCATGTTCTCCATCAGTATCACATTACGCATAGGTGACATATATATTTTTTCCAATCAAATCTCAGTTTGTGCTTAATTTGCTCTTCCTTTGACCCAGAAGTGGCAGGCATATTATTCAACTAAAACCACAACTGCCACAGTGGCTGAGAATCTAAGTTTGCTAAAGTTCAATAGAAACCATTCTTTTTCACAGATAACCCTAGGTAATTACCAGCTTAGTGACAGGTAATTTTCACCTAGAGTCAATTTAAATTGGTGACTTAGTGTTGAGAGGCCCTAGGATCTGAAAGGCATCATTCTGGGAAGTTGCCTACTCTACTTCTGACACTAACTGAATAAAAATAAGAACAAAAAACTGGATCTCAACTGGGCACATATCACAAATAAGAAGTCTTTTATTAACTAAATTACAGATGCTTTGAATAAAAACTGTAACAATGATTTAAGGGTCAATGACTTATTTTCTCCTGTAGATGAAACCCAACTACTTTTCTTGTTTTCTTCTCTCGAACAGTGGAACAAGTGCTTAGACATTAAGCGCATTCCTTTCATGTCTTACTAATTTCCAAATGAGAGTTCATCACTTCACTTCAGTTATTCTGGAAAATTGAAAAAAAAATAGTCACTATTTGTGTCACTATTTCTATGCATTAACAAGTCAATGTATTTTTAAAAACTGAAGTTGTTTTATATAGAAAGTATCTACAAAAAGGGAAGAAACGAAGAGAAGAAGAGTGAAATTGCAGAATTATAAAGGTCAGAGTTCATATAAACCAGGCAAATCTGTAGGTTTTTTTTTTTTTTCCTCCAGGGTTATTGCTTGGGCTCAGTGCCTGCACCATGAATCCACTGCTCCTGGAGGCTATTTTTCCCCTTTTGTTGCTTATTGTTGTTATTGCTATCATCATTGCTGTTGGATAGGACAGAGAAAAATCGAGAGAGGACTGGAAGACAGAGAGGGGGAGAGAAAGACAGACACCTATAGACCTGCTTCACTGACTGTGAAGTGACCCCCCTGCAGGTGGGGAGCTGGGGGCTCAAACCGGGAGCCTTAAGCCAGTCCTTGTGCTTTGCACTGTGTGTGTTTAACCCGCTGTGCCCCAGGTTTTTTTTTTTTAATTGCAATATGGAAATGGCCAATATCAAATGAAAGCAAAAATAAACAAAGCCTGATCATTTTCATTTGCTAGGTCAGTTGAGGAAAAGTAAAGGGAGACTAATTTTTCAAAATAGAAGGCACTGAACCTTGGATAATTGTCTCTCATTGTCACTTTAGACATATCAATATATATTTCAGTTACTGTAAGTTAAATAAACATGTGATCAGGTGCTAAGTGCAAGAAGAAATAATCTGTGGTCTGAATTTGCACCTCACTGACAGGCAGGTTTATATATTGGTTTTCTGACAATGGGAAATAGTTTAGTTCCCTTAGAGTACTACAGAAGAAAAATACCTAAGTAGGAAAAGGCAACAACAAAGAAAAAACAAAACTAGAACATCAGTATGTAAATATGGATGGGATACATCGCAATTCCAGGTGCCAGTTCATTTTTTTAATGTCATGTAATTTTTTCTTACTAATTATATTCTTGTCCCCCATGCCCAAGAATAGTGGCTAATTTAACAAGACCCATTTTTGTAATAAGAGATATGACACAAACCCACAATAGTTGGATCACTTGGTGACTGCTGTTGAACACAGGCTTAAGCATGATTTATACTTAGTCCATGAACAGAATTGGTATGTGTTAAGATTATGTGAAATTAACTATACTTAGGGGAATACAATCCCTTGGGCTAAGGGTGTACTTTGCTGTAAAGGAAAGCAGGTTGCTCACAATCTTTAAAATAGTGAAATAGAAAACAAGCTATTTACATGAACATAGAATGACAATATGTCACCAGTATGAAGACGTTTTAGATGAGCCAAAAACATTTGAATAATAAGCTTTTGAGAGAACGAAAGCATTATAAGTTAACATCATTAACATGAATTGACTGTATGAATCAAAACGTATACTCATGGCACTCAATGTCAGACTTACTTATCTTTTAAAAATAACAATGCTGAATGTATGTCTTTAGAATGTTCAATAAAAATTAAAATTTATCATCAGCCTAGCTTTCCACACGAAGCTCAAGTTGGAGTGGTCTACTATTTCTTTCTCTTTGAAAATTTTATCTCAAAAGTTAGAACCAAGTTCCTGCTTAGAAAAGTAGAGGCATTAAGTTCCCATAGGCTGAATACAACAAAATCACCAACACAAGCAAAAAAGAAACTCTATCAACATAATAATGATTTGGACCCAATCATCTCTGTGTCTTATAAAGGACATTTTAAAGTTATAGTCACCAGACACTGCATCTGGCCGATTTTTTTCAAAGTAGTAATTTCTCTTTGTTATAAGCAGAATGGCTGGGATGTCTGATCAGTGACACAATTTTTATATGCTAGATTTTGCAAGTTTTAACAGAGGGAAGTAAAGCTTTTTTAAATCAAGACATACAGACCTTTGTTATTTGGCAGAGTGCCTTTTATTAAAAAAAAAAACATGTACTCAAGAAGTGAGTTTATGTATTTTTACTGTTCATGCATTAACCAATCTATAAGGGCAGGTACATTATATACTTACCATCATTCATCATTCCTTTGGGTTCTTTAAATGCTAAGAATTAGTTGCAAGCCAAGCAGTTAGTAAGGTTATACAATCAGAAATTATTTCTAATTAAATATGTACTAACTATGCATGCAAACTATTCTACAGCTAGCTATAAGTCACATTAATTTTAAGGCTGTCATTTGATTGCAAAAGCATTTATTTGAATAGGCAATACCTCCGCAGAGGAAACAAAGTCAGTCAGGACTATAGATCTAAACGTATGGATAAGCACATTGAGATGTTTTGATCTCTGTCTATTTTTTCTGTCTGAACTTTATAAACCAGAAACTAAAATTAATCAAGATTCTTGTCAGTCACAAGTGTTGTGCTAGGTCAATATTAAAGGCAAAGATTCTCCTGCCCAAATATTTCTTAAATAGTACAAGCTACTTGAGCAAGACAGAACAGTGAGTATCTTTTCCTCAGAAGGGGGAACATGACAAAGCAATATTTCTAATTATTGATGAATACACAAGAAGAAAATCAATGAAGTTAAGAAAATAAATTAGATTCACCCCAAGGCATAGGTGAAACCTTCTCTCTGATCAAAATGTGATCTGGTAATGGTACAGGAAAAATGTATAAGTTTTAATAATCACATACCATTAAGGGGTTCCTCTACAGCTTTCTGGAAAAATATTTAAATATATATTTACAGAATAGAATTTTATTTCATGTTCTTTCACACTAAAATTTATGTACTCTAATATTTAAAATATGTAGCAAGCAGTGAATCCTGTAGTGTAAAAATAAAATAACAAAAGTCAAGAGTAAAGCATGCATGCTACTCAGTTAACAGTTCAACATTTATTCCCTTAATATTTTTAGTGTACAGAATTTATCACTCACCCACCGATATCAATTAAAACATCTTAGAATTTAGCAGCAAATATACAGTTAAACAAGAGAAGAGAGCAAAGCAAAATCTTTTTTTTTTTTTTTGGTCAGACAAAATGAATTTAGTAATTGTGGAAAGAAAATGTGTCAGGTTTAACAATTGGATTATCTCTAACAGAGGACCTTTAAAAGTGCTAGCTGCTTGTGACCAATATAGCTATGATATCAGTACTGTTTAGAATAAGCACCTGTGTCAAGACAAATCTCTGGCCTCCCTTCCCCCCAACTACTAGGCATGTCTGGTGAGGTAGCCTAGATTTAGAGGGCATATGTAATCTCTAGTTTCTGTCATCAACTCTTCTCCTCTTGAGCATTCCAGACAGAGTTGACATTAATCCTTTACAAGGAGAAGAAAATAATATAATCTTTTTCAGACTTTAGTTCTTAATTGTCACTTTTTTTTTTAACCTAGAGAGGCAGAGAGTGAAAAGATAGTTCCTTTAAAGAGATGGGGGCTGGGCTCAACTGTGGGCCCCACACATGGTAAAGCTGAACACTATCTAAGTGCTAACCTGGGTCTGTTATTGATTAATATTTACAAAGGTAATTTTTTTCCCCACAACTAGTCCCTTCCCTCATCAATACCGATCCGTGTATCTCCTAAGGTGGATTCTTCTCTTGGACTTTTCTCAGACAGCTTTATAAAGGTATCCAAGATATGGCAGTCCACCCACAACCATGGTTATGGTTTCACTATCAATATACTGGTTTAAATAGCACCTGGTTTGGAGCCCATCATTCTACCCTGTACATCTTGTGTCAGGAAATATAAGAAGCTGTCAACAGGCTCACAGGAAGTGACATCTATCAACTCTGGTTGTCACTATGCACACAACCCTGCTTCTGACACAAGGTCCATGTGATGGGGAAGCAAAGGACACCCAGCATCAGTGTTAAACTGCAGTAAGGGAATTTAACTTTGGAATTTGAAGGAACCTTTAGGACATTTGTCTAGTAGAAACAGAATTATGAATTTTGCAAATAACTGAATCAGAATTTGGGGTTGTAGTTTGGGTTGCAGTCCTTGTGGGAGATTTTCCTTTATGAACGTTTCCTTCTTGAAATGTTGAGAAATAAAATGGATCCTAATGCAAAAAAAAAAAAACTAGCACCTGGCTCATGGGTGAAAGAATCACTGACACTGTCCCTACAATATCTGCTTAAGAAGCAACAAAATCTCTACAGACAACTTTAGCATCAGAACCACTAGAAAGAAATAACAAAAATCAGAATAGAGATAAATGAAACATAAACCAGGAAGATAATACAAAAGTTCAATAAAACAAATATATATTTTAATTTACTAAGCTGTGGACAGACTAATTAAAAAAAAAGACAAGTAAAATCAGAAATGAAATAGAAGTTAATAGTATGGTGGTGGGAATGGTGTTTATGTACACTCCTAGCAAAATGTAGATATATAAATCAGTAGTTGATTAATATGAGAGGGGGAAAATCAATTGTATGTCTCAAAGTTTTTCAAAACACAAACTGAATCTTTTTAATATATAGGCTGTGTATTTGATATGTGGGCTCTCTCAAAAGCCTAGACCAAGTAGATTAGAAGCATCTAATAGCACAGCTATATACAAGATACTGGATACTGTACAGCAAACCATAACAAAAGGACTTTTCAAAGTTAACCCAATTACCAAATAATGTGATGATAACATTAACTATCGATTGTCTTTTTGAACCCTAAGACAGCAGAAACCTCACATCTCCACTATAGAGCCCCTACTTCCCCCAGTCCTGGAACCCTTGGATAGGGCCCACTTTCCTGTATGCGTCTCCCAATCCATACCAAATAATTTTGCACCCGCCGATCACAACCTAACCAACGCAACGATTGCCACCTCAACATGCTTCACCTCAGACTGTGTCCAGAGACTTCACGAGTAGAATGACAACCCTTCAGCTTCATTACTCGGGTGAGACCTTTCCTTTTATAGTACACTCTAATTTCATCTCAGGTGGTTCACTTTCTAACAAAGTCCCATAACCTAGATATACACCAGTTTCTGTGAGAGAGAGCTTATGTTCACACATATCCATAAACTACTGCGAAATATATACCTGAAAGCAGAAGTACACTAGAGTTTGCAGTGAGTACCCCCCCAACACTTCCTCTCCACTATTCCAAGCTTTGGGTCCATGATTGCTCAACAATTTGTTTGGCTTCGTATATTACCTCTCTTTTCAATCACCAGGTTCCAGATGCCACCAGGATGCTGGCCAGGCTTCCCTGGACTGAAGACCCCACCAATGTGTCCTGGAGCTCAGCTTCCCCAGAGACACACCTTACTAGGGAAAGAGAGAGGCAGACTGGGAGTATGGACCGACCAGTCAACGCCCATGTTCAGCAGGTAAGCAATTACAGAAGCCAGACCTTCTACCTTCTGCAACCCTCAATGACCCTGGGTCCATGCTCCCAGAGGGATAGAGAATGGGAAAGCTATCAGGGGAGGGGGTGGGTTATGAAGATTGGGTGGTGGGAATTGTGTGGAATTGTACCCCTCTTACCCTATGGTTTTGTTGAGTTAGCTGGGTTTGCTGTAGACAGCATATTGTTGGGTTGTGTTTTCTGATCCATCTTCCTACTCTGTGCCTTTTAATATGTGAGTTCAGGCTATTGACATTTATTGATAACAAATATTGAAGATATTTTAATGCCATTCTTGTAGATTTCTAGGGTATTCTGATATATGGCCTATTTTTGGTGGTCTGACTGTTTATAGGAGACCTTTCAGAACTTCTTTCAGGGCAGGCTAGGTGATAGTTGTTTCTTTCAACTTTTGCTTGTCTGAGAAGGTTTTTATGCCTCCATCTAGTCTGAATGACAGTCTAGCAGGATACAGTAGTCTTGGTTGAAAGCCTTTCTCATTGAGTACTCGAAAGCTATCTTGCCATTCTCTTCGGGCTTGTAGTGTTTGGGTCGAGAAGTCTGCTGCTAATCTTATGATTTTTCTTCCTAGGTGACACTTTGTTTTTCTCTTGCAGCCTTCAGGATCCTTTCTTTATCCTTATTCCTTTCCATTTTCAATATGATTTTTCTTGGTGTCTTTAGGTCTGTGTTTATTCTGTTTGAGACCCTCTGGGTTTCTTGAACCTTTATGTCTTTTATGTTTGTTGGTCATCGTTTCTCCTTTGGCTAATTCTACTTCTAACGACCCCTTCTGTTTCTGTCCATGTTGGTCATCACATCAGGTTACCTTGCATTGCTTGATGCTGTGATCTATTTACATAATCACTGTCTTGCCTGAGACCCACCCTGCCTGCAGGGCATTGGTTTAATCCCCATTGGTTTTATCTCCACTGGTTTAATCCCCATTGGTTCATGCTCTTTTTCCACTCCGCCCCCTTATCCTAGGTTCTTCCTTTTCCACCCTACCACTTCCTTCCTGGAAAGTATAAATGCAGATTCTTTTCTCAATAAACATTGGATTGCGTTCCCACTCAGCCATGAGTTCCTGGTCATCTCTCTCGCACTCGCGAAGCTAGCCCAGCATATGTTTTCTAGACTAGAGAATTTCTCAGCTATTATGTCCTGAGTAATGCTTTCTTCCCCTTCCTCTCTTTCTTCCTCTGGTAAGCCAATAATGTGTATAGTATTTCTTTTGAAGTCATCCCATCGGTCTCTCTTTTTTCAGTATCTCTTAATCTCTTTTTGAGATCTCTTACTTCTTTTTTCGTTTTCTTTAATTCGTCCTAGATCTTGCAAATTCTGTCTTCAGCCTCATTCATTCTATTCTCTCTCCCCTCTATTGTTTTTTGGAGTTTTTCTATTTTGTTTTCCTGTTCTGATAGTGTTTTAGCTTGTTCAGCTAGCTGTGTTCTTAGCTCAGCTATTTCAGCTTTCAGCTTTTTAATAACCTTGAGATAATCAGTGTTTTCTTCCAGGGTCTCATTTGTGTTTTCTTCATTTCTGATGACAATTCTTTCAAACTCTTTACTCACTCCTGTGATTATTTCCTTAGCTAGTGTTTGGATGTTGATCTTATTATTTTTCCTTCACCCTTTGGGGGGCTTTTAGCTGGACTCTTGTCCTGGTTCATTTCTCTAATATTTCTTCTTGTTGGTTTAACCATTCTATATATTATGTTATGAGGTCCTCTCTCTCAGTACTTTTCAAATTACTGATCACTCTTGCCTGGATTAACTTGTGTCTAAGTAAGGTAATAAAGGGTTCACAGTTGTGAAAATTGATAGTTGTTTCAATAGTATTTTAATCCTTGAGTTGGAACTCAGTGGCTTAAAAGCCTCTTTTGTTCATTTTCTTCCCTGCAGACTATGGGATCTTTAGGGCTTTTAAACTTAATAATCCCACTCTCTCAACGTGACAGATCATCCAGACAGAAAATCAATAAAGACATGAGGGAGCTAAATGAGGAGATAGATAAACTACAACTATTGGACATTTTCAGATTTACCCCCAAGAAACGGGAATACACATTTTACTCAAGTTCACATGGGTCACTCTCAAGAATAGACCATATGTTAGGCCACAAAGACAGCACCAGCAAATTCAAGAGCATTGAATTCATCCCAAGCATGTTCTCAGACCACAGTGGAATTAAAGTAACACTTAACAATCAAGAAAAGATTAGTTAAGAGCCCCAAAATGTGGAAGCTCCTAAAGATAGTGGAGTCTATATACAGCAAACCTATAGCCAACATCATACTCAATGGTGAAAAACTGGACGCATTTATCCTCAAAACAGGTACTAGATAGGGATGCCCACTATCACCATTACTATACAACATAGAGATGGAAGTTCTTGCCATAGCAATCAGGCAGGAGCAAGGAATTAAAGGGATACAGACTGGAAGAGAAGAAGTCAAATTCTCCCTACTTGCAAATGACATGATAGTATACATAGAAAAACCTAAGGACTCCAGCAAGAAGCTTTTGGAAATCATCAGGCAATACAGTAAGGTGTCAGGCTACAAAATTAACATTCAAAAGTCAGTGGCATTCCTCTATGCAAACACTAAGGCAGAAGAAGTTGAAATCCAGAAATCAATTCCTTTTACTATAGCAACAAAAACAATCAAATATCTAGGAATAAACCTACCCAAAGAAGTGAAAGACTTGTGTACTGAAAATTATGAGACACTACTCAAGGAAATTGAAAAAGGCACAAAGAAGTGGAAAGATATTCCATGTTCATGGGTTGGAAGAATTGACATCATCAAAATGAATATACTACCCAGAGCCATCTACAAATTTAATGCTATCCCCATCAAGATCCCAACCACATTTTTAGGAGAATAGAACAAATGATACAAATGTTTATCTGGAACCAGAAAAGACCTAGAATTGCCAAAGCAATATTGAGAAGAAAGAACAGAACTGGAGGCATCACACTCCCAGATCTCAAATTTTATTATAGGGCCACTGTCATCAAAACTGCTTGGTACTGGAATATGAATAAATACAATGACGAGTGGAATAGAATACAGAGCCCAGAATTAAGCCCCCTAATCTTTGACAAAGGTGCCCAGACTATTAAATGGGGAAAGCAGAGTCTCTTCTACAAATGGTGTTGGAAAAAATGGGTTGAAACATGCAGTAGAATGAAACTCAACTACTAAATTTCACCAAATACAAAAGTAAATTCCAAGTGGATCAAGGACTTGGATGTTAGGCCAGAAACTATCAGATTCTTAGAGGTAAATACTGGCAAAACACTTTTCTGCATAAATTTTAAAGATATCTTCAAAGAAATGAATCCAGTTACAAAGAAGACAAGCATAAAGGCAAGCATAAAGCTATGGGACTACATCAAATTAAAAAGCTTCTGCACAGCTAAAGAAACCACTACCCAAACCAAGAGACCCCGCATAGAATGGGAGAAGATCTTTACATGTCATACATCACACAAAAGGCTAAGAACCAGAATATATAAAGAGCTTGCCAAACTTAACAACAACAAACAAATAACCTCATACAAAAATGGGGGGGAGGACATGGACAGGATATTCACCACAGAAGACATCCAAAAGGCCAAGAAACACATGAAAAAAAAATCTCCAAGTCTTTGATTGTCAGAGAAATGCAAATAAAGACAATAATGAGATACCACTTCACTCCTGTGAGAATGTCATACATCAGAAAAGGTAACAGCAACAAATGTTGGAGAGGTTGTGGGGTCAAAGGAACCCTTCTGCACTGCTGGTGGGAATGCCAATTGGTCCAACCTTTGTGGAGAACAGTTTGGAGAACTCTCAGAAGGCTAGAAATGGAGCTACCCTATAATCCTGCAATTCCTCTCCTGGGGATATAGCCTAAGGAACCCAACACACCCATCCAAAAAGATCTGTGTACACATATGTTCTTTGTAATAGCCCCAACCTGGAAGCAACCCAGGTGTCCAACAACAGATGAGTGGCTGAGCAAGTGGTGGTATATATACACAATGGAATACTATTCAGCTATAAAAAATGGTGACTTCACCATTTCAGCCGATCTTGGATGGACCTTAAAAAATTCATGTTAAGTGAAATAAGTCAGAAACAGAAGGATGAATATGGGATGATTTCACTCTCAGGCAGAACTTGAAAAAACAAGATCACAAGTAGAACTTGAACTGGGATTGGCATTTTGCACCAAAGTAATAAAAGTCTGTGGGGTGGGTAGGGGTGAAAATACATTTCCAAGAAGAATGACAGAGGACTTAGTGTGGGTTGTATTGTTATATGGAAAACTGAGAAAGGTGATACATGTACAAACTATTGTACTTACTGTCGAATGTAAAACTTTAATTCCACAATAAAGAAATTAAAAAAAAACAAGGATTCAACTCCAATATAAAAAAAATAAACAAATACAATCAAATGGGATTGCTTCAAGCTGCAAATTTTCTGTAGAGCAAAAGAAACAAAACTATAACCAAAACAAAAATATCCCTCACCAAACTGGAGAAAATCCTCACACAAGATGCAAATGGACAGTATATATGATATATATCTCATGAGGTTGGGTGGTGGCATAAAAAAATCTAACACAAACACATATAATGACAGTCATGAAATCTTGTATTTTTGGTAAACTAATATTAAATCAATAAAACAAACAAAAAGTAAAAACTGAGTAAAAAGTTAAATGTAATATCTGAAAGTGTATTACATAAAGAAGAAAAGAAAGTTATGTTCTTTGACATCAACTTTAGTGATGTGTTTTTTGGATTTGCTTCAATAGCAAGGGAGGCTTAAAAGTAAAGAACAATGGATCTATACAGAATTAAAATATCCTTCACAGTTTACAAAGATAGACATTGCTGAAATAAAGAGGTTTACAGAATGGGAGAAGATATTTGCAAATCACATATCAGATATCAAAAAAATGCATATAAAAATTTCAATACAACCTAACAAGAGCAATAAAGCACAAAGAATGATTTAACAAAGGGCAGAGGATCTACAAGGCATTTTACCAAAGAAAAAATGCAGGTAGTCAAAAGTTATGAAAAAGATATTTGTTACTGTGTATTAAGAAAATGGTAATCAAAAATCACAATGTACATCAAAATCTCATTTCATACCTATTAGAAAGGCTAGAGATGTGTCTTATACATACATATGTATATACATATATATGAATATATACATACAATAGAATGATAAATTACAAAAAATATATGAAATCTTGCTATTTACAACAACATAGATATGTCTTGAGGTGATTAAGTCAGAAAGAGAAAGACAAATACCATAGGATTTTACTCATCTGCAGAACAGAAAACAACAGAGAAAATGCACAAATAACAAAATAAAAAATAAATCCTTAAGAAGCTGAGAAAAGAAAGATGATTAAAGCAGAAAAGGTTGTGTGTGGAGGGTATATACAAAAGTTGATTAGCTGTTGGTATATGGTAACTAGACATTAGGTGATGGGAATGGTGTGGCATATGCATTTGTCAAGTTGTGAAGTTGTATACCTGAAATTCATCATTGATGTAAAACAATATTACCTCAAAAAAAAAAAAAAAAGGAAGAAAGAGAAAAAGGACTGAAAGCTTTGATGATGGAGAGAGGTGGCTCAGTAAGTAAAGTAGCATATTTCTTGTATATATGAGGCTCTGGGTTCAAGGCCTGGATTTCCTCTCTGATACTACACATCAGGAATAATGCTCTGGGTTTCTTTCATAAGACAGATAAATATTTTAGAATATATTTTAAATTTTTAAGATTGGGGAGTGGGGAACATATAGGAAACTATTTGTCTTGTAGCTCCTCAAAACAAAACCTCTATGTAAGTTCTCTTGGTCATGAACACTATAAATATGGAGTGGTATGTCTTTCCCTTTGGTCTTTTTACAGCCTTGTATGGGGTAGGTTCAGATTATACCTGGATTATGGGTCAGTATTATAGTTAAGGGGACACTACTGAAAACTACAGTAGTTTAGAGGAAGAAAAATTCTTACAAAATGGGGGAAAGAATAATTCAGAATATTGTAAGCAATGTCAGTATTTTATAGTTAATTTTAATAAAATCAAATTAGCAAAAATTTCTCTAATTCGAATTAAGTGGGCCAACAGGTGAGACAATTTATCAGAACCAGCTTCTTCAGCAGAGATAATGACCATTATTCTGACACATAAACTTTCCAGTTCTGGTTGTTAGAAAATAGCACAGCTAAAGAGTTGTTCATGCCATTCCATCACTACTAAATGAATGGACATAGATTTTAAAATAAAATAGGAGCTAATCATGCAAAGGTCATGAAACGCCTTCAATGTGTCTTAATTTGATGTTATAGCAAAAGCGCTTAATATCTCAATTACCATTCCTCAGCTAGACCATCTAGTGATCATTCTCAATTCATTAACAAATTTTAACTTACCCTAGGAGGTTGTATAGTCTTCTGGTTGGAAGCTGACATAATAAGTGAAAAACAATGAGTTTAGTAAAGTGAGAATTTAAGGCAATATAATATTTGGTTTCAAGATAAATTATTAGCACTAAAACTAAAGGTACAAGAAACTTCACTGCAAGAGCTCCAGATTAGACAGTTTAAAAAAAAAAAAGCAATACTTGATTATGTGCACAGATGGTATAAATAACAAACCTCGACTCCAAATAATAAACATACATATTCCCTCATTGGTACATGGCATATCTCTCTTCCCAGATTGTCACCTGTTAGACTTTTTAAGGGAAAATCATTATCATCTACTCACCCCAGAATAAATTCAGCCTCCCTCCTTACTAAACCCAAGAAGATTCAGCGGGGAAGCCAGACCCTCCACCTTCTGCAACCTACAAGGACCCTGGGTCCATACTTGCAGAGGGATAGAGAATGGGAAAACTATCAGGGGAGGGGATGGGATATGGAGACCCAGGTGGTGGGAATTGTGTGGAGTTGTACCCCTCCTATCATACGGTTTTGTTAATGTCTCCTTTCTTAAATAAAAAAATAAAATAAAATAAAAATAATTCTGTACCATAAAAATATAAGAATGTGGACAGACTGTGGCAATGGCCAAACTCCAGCTCTACTTCACAGCCCACCTATGCTCTTTCTCTTGTTTCCTAAAGCCAACTTTTCTCAACTTTTCTTCTTTCATCTTTTCTGTTTCCAAAACTCCAAAATTCCAAAACAAACTAAAGAAAACAGAAGTTCCTTTGACTTTAAAGAACTATTCTAGTTGCAGCTACAATCAAGCCCTTTTCTGTGTATGTTTGCTTCTTAATAATTGATAAATGAGAATGAAGCACTCCCAAGCACGAAGAAATTGATAAAAGGATGAAAGAATTGCTCTAGTTGTGAAGGGAAGAAAGAGAACTTCCACACAAAAAAACAAGCGAGGAGGTCCTAGAGTAGCTAAAGCCAGAACTTAACATAGGATCAAGTCCCAAAGAAACAAAATATTAACCAGAAATCTCCTATGAATCACTTTGTAGGAGGGTAATGATATTAGGGCAGTCAGTTCCACTGCCCTCTAGATTGAATAACAGTACTGAATTTGTACATGGCATAACTTATGAAGCTGATTAAGGCAAGCCCTCAGAATTTCAGTATTTATTTTATTTATTTACTACCACGCCTTCATGCTCATGCTCACTCATCAAGTCTGTAAAGCTGATGGGAGTCAGGTGTGAGACAGGAAAAATGGCAACTAACTGCTGTGAAAAGTACCTGTCTCACACTGGAATCTGAAGAGATGAAACAAAGGGAAGACTTGACAGCTGATGAAGGTAAAAAGGGAATAGAAAGCAAGCTAGAAGCTCGAAAATGAAAGTTATAGTACAGAAAAGTTATTCCCAAAACTTGAATTTATAAGAAAACTGACTACTGAAAAAAACAAACAGGATAACAAATAATGATAAAAAAATGAACTAGTTGGCTAGTATGTAAAGAACCAGGTAACAAGGACAATGAAATCAATTGGTCCTTGTTACTAAAAGTGTAATATGACAACTTAATACATAAAAGATGAATGGGGTCTCTCCAATCTCTAAACCACTTCCTATTCCACTTTTGGGAGCTCCAGATACATTGCTCTTTAAGATTTCTGTATCTGCTAGTGCCATGAGCAGTTTGAATTTTGGAACAGAAGGAACCTCCACCCCCACCCCCATGAGTGGTTTGATTTTGATTTTTCCAACAGAAGGAAGCCTCCCTCTCCTCCTCCTCCTCCTCCTCCTCCTCCGCCTCCTCCTCTTTCTCCTCCTCCTCCTCTTTCCTCCTTCTCCTCTCTCTCTCTCTCTCTCTTCTCTCCTCTCCTCTCCTCTCCTCTCCTCTCCTCTCCTCTCCTCTCCTCTCCTCTCCTCTCCTCTCCTCTCCTCTCCTCTCCTCTCCTCTCCTCTCCTCTCCTCTCCTCTCCTCTCCTCTCCTCTCTCCGTTCTCCCCTCTCCCCTCTCCCTTCTCTCCTCTCTCCTCTCTCTCATCACTGTTGGAGCTTCAGCTTTTTATGGTAGAAAGACATTGAACCACAGAACCAAAGCTTCCTCCATTGCAGTGTTTTTTTTTTTTTCCTTTTTAAAGCAATTTTTATTAGTCATTTAATATTGATTTAGAAAACCATAAGACCATAAGGGTCTAAGTCCACATTGTTCCCACCACCAGGGTTCTGTGTCCCCCATTCCATACACTGGAAACTTCAATAGTTCTCCCAAGGTCACAGATATGGGCTGATTATTAGTTTTATAATTATATATCTATATTTTTAAGGGGGAAAGAGACAGAGATACAAAGAGATACACAGAGAGAAAATCACAGCAACAATCCACTCCTTAAATAGAGATCCTTAAAACTCATTTAGCAGTTTTCTAAACAATCGAAGTCAGATTAAAGTATTTTATTAGGAACCATTATCATAGTTATTTGCATGTACAACTTACTTCAACTAAACTATACCTTATATTTATTTTCTACTAAGGAAAATAAAACTGAAAACCTACCTAAATTTCTGATTGCTAATGTGAAAGGCCAGGAGGTAAGAATTTAGAGTTACATTTTTGAATTTAGAAAACAATTTCCAAGAATTAGTTTTAAAAAGTAACTCCTTTTCTACCCTAATGATGTATGAAGAATAGTTTCTGAGGTTCAAGAAATGACACATTTGAGAAGTCCATTCTAAGTGTGTGTGTGTAAAAAAAATGATTCAAATGATTACCAGTCAACTATACTTACTTAATATTATAGCACTAAATAGTGTATAAATTAATTTTGTTTGAGTTATTTCCCAATAGGCATATGACCTATATGACAAAGGAATGACTGTAATTTATCTACTGCTACCATGGACCTAACGCATTAACAGCAATTATGAGATTATCTGTAATGCTGCTTTATAATTTATACTCTCCCCCAAACACATAGTTATATGCTATAAATGTATTTCAAGGTTTTTAATGTCCAGGAATTTTTTTTTTGATACTAGAGTCACCTTTCTTCAATAATAGGCAAGAAGATAGTTATTGCACAAGTAAATATATGTATATGTAAAGTAGCAGACAGTGCTATATACATATACACTAGATGCTTCAGTAAATAGTTTCTGACTGCTCCTGAATTGATTTATATCAAAACATGATTCTATGTCATTATAATGAATTAACTGGTAGTGATTTTGAAAAAGAGAATAAAGTATTGACCTTTATAAATAATTGTGATAAGTGTCCTGTATAAATAACAAGTTCAACTTTATTGAGTTTAGCTAGTTGCTTTTGATCTTTGGTCTATCTTTTATAATGTAATTAGCTATTTTATAAAATTTAAATGTTTCCAGTAAAAGTAAGTAGTGTACAAGGACTAATACAATAAATTTTAATATAAAAATAGCTTATTTTTTATAAATATATAATATTGATTGTTTATTATATATAATATTTTATATAATATATAACTAATAATTCCACAGGACATAAAAAGTTAAAACCCCAGTGTTTAAAGTAACAATCAAGGTTACAAATTTAAACTTAAAGGTAATGAAAAGCATGATAACATTTCCATAGGGATACTAACTTACTCTTAGATAGCTTGCATAATTTTTAAAATGTGAGGATTTTGTTGTATTCAGGTGAAATCACATTCACTATAGTTTTACTAAACAAAACATCTGCAATAAGTAACAATTATTTTGGAAATACTTACAATTTCACTTCCTGTATAAATGCTCAAATTTGTAACCTTAATGCCACATATATTTAGATTTACATATTTAGGTTATAGAAGAAAATCAATCACTGTCCTATCATATCTAAAGAGCAGCTTTTGTGTACCTTTTCTCTTCTTGCCCTTCAACTGACCGAAGGTGTGCCTCTGAACTCTGACAAGTTGATTTGAAAAGTTAATTTAGAATATTTTTAAAGTATCAAAAAATTGGACTAAGTTATTAACATATATGGTATACTTGTGTATGTATGTAAAACTATGTTAAATGAGAATAATTTGGAGAGCTTTTTCATATTTCACTCTCATTTTGATTTTAATGTGAGAACAGTACATTTATAAGACACTGGTTTATTGGTGTCTTAGAGATGTAAGCAATGAAGAAGGAGTTATAAGGTCCAGGGATGGCAGCTGAACATTGCCTATTTCTACCTGACTTAGCATCTCCAGGCCTGATGGTAGCCATTATGACATCATTGTTAGATGTGGAAAACATGGGGAGTGTTGATACATAAGAGGGCAATCAGATAGTGAGGATGGAAAAAACAAAAGAACAAGGAGCTGATCATCAACCAAAGATACCTAGGTGGTGCATTATATGGCTACAGAAGGTCATATACTGTTCTCAAGCTTTCACACAGAAGAAGCAACATAGTCAATAGTATTCTCTTCAAGAACCAGACAAACGGTAATTAGAGGACATAGTAAAAATGGAATATCAACATTCTAGTGTGATGCCCATGATAGCTACCACATGAATGTATCATTTTGCTTTAGAAATATTAACTTGCATTACATAAACTAATGAGGAGTGAACTAAGAATTTCACTAAGGAAACAGCTCTGACTTAGGAACATGTGAACTAAAAATCGATTGCTTAGGTTGAGTACTTAAATTATTTACCTAATTTTCATTGATTAAAGGGGACAAAACATATAAATGAAATCAATGATCAGTTAGCAAAAACTGAAGTTAAGAATAAAGGTAAAATTTCTTGAAACTATGGGCAAGTCATAAAGGTGATCATTTGACTATAATAATTCAAGTTTTGTATTAGTTTTAAGAAACACAGTCAAGTTCACCTCAATAAAAAAAGAAATATTGAATATTTTGCTTTAGCAATTTGAGACATGTTAAGAGTTTGATTTACCTCATAAAATATTTTTTTCTGAAGAGAAATTAATGTAAACAATTTTGTAGGAAAGACCTTTACTTTAAGTAAGACAACACATTATTGGTCTGTCAAAAAAGTCATGACACATTTTTGCATGGAAAAATGTGATGACTTTTCCAACAACCCAGCAGTTTTAGGCACTACTAAAAGTATCTATGTCTATATGTCAATATGTAAAAGTAAGAATTTATACAGAATATTAAAAAATTGGTGGGTTAAACACAAAGTTCAGAAACAGTAAGTTAATTCCTGATTTACTAAAAAGTGGTTTTAAAAAGTGGTAAAATTTAAAACTCATAAATAGTTATCTATTACATTAGTTTTAACTAAAATACTTTAAAACCACTTTGTTAAAGTAATTGGCAATATTTCCTTTTATTTAGCATGAAAGGTAAACTCAATAATACCATTTCCTTTATAATTTAAATTTCCATTAATTCACTTGATGTGAACTTTCTTTCATTATCTTCAGCTTATTACAAATGTTTTATTTAAAAATATACAGGAGGACTCTTTGAATTTTTTCTATCTTGGCGTTACAGACACACTTTCTTGCTCCTTATTTGATCTAAGAATCAATCAGAAGAATTTCCAAATTATATATCTGAAATTTTTAACACAGGCTAATGAAGTAAGAATGATTGACTTACCAACAAATTTCATATAAACTAATCCAAGTAATTCTGCTAGAGCTATTATACCCAAACCTGAAATCAGAAGAGGGCCATTTTTTGAGATGCACTCTGCAAAAATGAAAGAAATTTTGTATTAGAAAAGCCAATGGAAATAAATCACTATAAACAGTATTAAAAATAATGCTATTTTAAGGAGAGTGACTCCAATTTAACATATAAAGACTAATGCAAAATACTGTATGGAGCTCTATTCTCTTAAAGAAATTTGGTGGAACTTTGAAGGGTATGGCGTTAAATTTGTATATGGCTCTGGGGAGAATAGTTATTTTGATGATATTTATTCTTCCAATCCATGAGCATGGGATGTCCTTCCATTTCTTGGTATCATTTTCTATTTCCTTGAATAGTGATTCATAGTTTTCAGTATACAAGTCTTTCACTTCTTTGGTCAGCTTTATTCGTAGGTATTTTATTGATTTTGCTGCAACAGTGAATGGGAGTGATTTCTGGATGTCTTCTTCTTCTTCAAAGTTAGTGTTTGCATAAAGAAATGCTACTGACTTTTGTACACTGATTTTGTAGCCTGATACTTTGCTATATTGGCTAATAATTTCCAGTAGTTTTCTGCTGGATTCTTTAGGTTTTTCTATGTATACTATCATATCATCTGCAAAAAGTGAGTGCTTGACTTCTTCTCTTCCAATCTGTATTCCTTTGATTTCTTTCTCTTGCCTGATTGCTATGGCAAGAACTTCCAATACCATGTTGAAGAGTAATGGTGATAATGGACAGTCCTGTCTAGTCCCTGATCTGAGGGGGAATATTTTCAACTTCTGTCCATTGAGTATGATGTTGGCTGCAGGTTTGCTATATATGGACTCCACTATCTTGAAGAATTTCCCACCTATTCCCATTTTTTGTAGTGTTGCTAACCTTATAAAAGCAAGGACTGCAAAAGCTGAATAAGGGAAAGAGGCTGACATACTTTAATGATGAGTCTTTAATCACTATCAGGCCACCCCATCAGCTGGGGCCCTAGTCGGGGAGTCCTGAGATTCCCAAACAGACATGATGGGCCTAGACCTCGAATAAATCCCTCTCTCCTCTGATACTGGGCATTTCTATCAGGAACAACACAAAAGACCCCTTTGTTGGCCCCCATAGGACACTGCCCTCAACTTAGATTAATAATGGTAAGGAATATTCCATCCTCTGAAGGGATGATGGACAACATACTCTATGCTACACCTGAGGAAGATGGGTCGATATTGGGGCAGCTTAGAATGTTACTACTCATGACCACAAAATGTGAGCTCAGATCCACAGGGATGGAGAGGTCATATAGGCTCCTAAGCTGAATATGGGACCCTGATCATATCAAATCGATGGGGTTTACAGTCAACAATATTTATACACCTTTCCCATATTAGGGAGCTCTTCTCTTCTCTGATCCAGCTTTCTGGTCCTTTTCCAGCCATGACATCATCTACCCAGACAATAACTTAGACCCACCTGCATATCAGATTTCAGGCTCAAGGGAAAAAAAAAAAAACTAGTATAGCCATAAGCCCTTTGGAATATAACTAAAATATGCCTACTAGTGATCTACAAAATGGAGTAACCCCAACTCTTCATCTGCACTATTCCAGCCTTTAGGTCCATGATTGGTCAACAATTTGTTTGGCTTTATATGTTAATTCTCTTTTCAGCCACCAGGTTCCAGATGCTAGCATGATGCCAACCAGACTTCCCTGGACAGACAATCCCACCAATGTGTCCTGGAGCTCCACTTCCCCAGAGCCCTTCCCCACTAAGGAAAGAAAGAGACAGGCTGGTAGTATGGATGGACCTGTCAATGCCCATGTTCGGTGGGGAAGCAGTTGCAGAAGCCAGACCTTCAACCTTCTGCATCCCACAATGACATTGATGCCCATACTCCCAGAGGGTTAAAGAATAGTAAAGCTATCAGGGGAGGGGATGGGCTACAGAATTCTGGTGGTGGGAATTGTGTGGAGCTGTACCCTTCTTATCCTATGGTTTAGTCAATGTTTCCTTTTTATGAATAAAAAATTAAAAATAAAAAAATAGAAAAAAAATACTGTGTGGAGCTAAGGTTGTGTGTAAGCCTTGGCTGCTAGAACAATCAGTCCAGAATACATATATAGTCAACAGCTCATGGAAAATTGGAAAGCACTGTTCTCAGTGGAAAACAAGAGAATTAAAAAATTACTTTTAACATAGAACCCAGCAATAGCAATCCTTATATTTGCTGAAATTGAGTTGAAAAATTAAGTCTATGCAAAAGCATGCCTGTGGATGTTTATAGTAATTTTATTCATAATTACCTAAACTGAAAGCCACCAAGATATTCCTCAACAAATGAATGGATGAGCAAACTGTGGCACATTATACAATGGATTATTATTGAGCACTAAAAATGATCTAGCAAGTGTGAAGAGATGTAAAGTGACCTCAAATGAATGTTACTAAGTAATAAAAAAAAAAAAAGAAAAAGGCAATCTGAAAAGACTGTGGTTCCAACTATAACTTATTATGGAAAAACCAAAAACTATGAAGACAGTAACAAGATTGGTAAGTGTCAGGAGTTTAGTAGGAAGGTAGTTGACTACCAAGAACAACAAGCTTTTTAGGGTGGTAGAATCATTCTGCATGACACTGTGTTTGATTATGGTGCATGCTGTTAGGGACCACCCACCACTGATCACTGCTCTTGAAACCATCAAATTAAACCTTTTGCCTAGGTCTGATACAGTGTAACACTTTAAGAGAAATGCAAAATTGACAGCCACTACTAAGACAGGAAGGAGGAAAGAAATTAGAAAAGAGGAAAAAAGACTCGTCATAGTGATTCTTGTATTAGGAACCATTCTACAGAGCATTTCACCTTCTAAGAGAGTATGATTTGGAACAGAAGTTTGGACCAAATAAAATACAATGGGCTACCTCTACCCTAGACCTTCTGATCTGAAGCTACGGGCCCAAGGAACAGAGCAGTTATTTCCCTACTTTCTTACCCTGCTGCTCAGCTTTTTTTTTCTTTCTCTTTTTATAAAACTATTTTATTATATCAGCATGACAATCTTCTTGGCTAGTCCTTTCTACTCTGATAGACAGGCAAGAGCCTGCTATCAGCTACAGGGATCAGCCCCACCTTTGGTATCATTGTTATTATACATTTGTCAAAGTCATAGAAGGGGCAAACCTAAAATATACAACAATAGTAAGTTGCTTCAGCATTTTGTCTACCACTTGGGTAGGAAACTGATAGTGGAAGAGGCTGCGAGTTTGTGGAGTATACAGGAACTCTGTACTTGCTACTCAATTTTGCTATGAGCCTAACACTACTCTAAAATTCATTCTGCATATATATATTTCTAGATTCATTTATTTGTGAGAAAAGGAGGAGAGAAAAGAACGAGAGCAATATTCTGCACATATGATGTTGGGGATCAAATTCAGGATCTCATGATAGAAAAGAAAGCCCAATACTTTATCAACTGGATTACCTCCCTGATAACACAGTGTATATATATTTAAAAGGAGAGAAAAAAGTTCTGTTCAGTAAAAATCCCTAGTGAAAGTAATTAGGACTAAAAGCAGGTATGACCTTTACCTGAAACACAGAGGCTTAGTCCAACCAAAGAGAGCACATAGCCCAGCACCTGAAGGATCAATATGGCAATAGTGAAGGAGGACATTCCAATAGCTGGAGGAAGGAAAGGCATATTGAGAATGGTTAAGAAATAATCATTCTTTCTTGTACTTTTTATAGTCAAGAACAACATCCTCTGATCAAATACTGACTCTGGAGTTCTTTATCAGGTTAGATTGCAGACATTTTTCCAGTGGTCCAAATCTTGCCTTTCTATATATGCTAGTTCCAGATTCATACAAACAAACCTTTTATTTTCACAGTGAGCTAGCTTAATTGTACTTGTAGTTTTTACCCTTATCTTAGAACAATGCTGCCTTTACTTTACAATTATGAATGACTATTGTAGCAATACCTTTATTGCTACATTCAAACAAAACTTCTGGCGGAGAGAGCCAATATGCAAATAATTCATTGTAAACATAACAACCTCTACCTAATGTGTCTAGATCTATGATTTTATGATTAATTAATACCTTACCAATGTATAGCTAACCAAAGATAGGTTCTTAAGACTATGAGTTAAATGTACAAATAGAAAAAAGATTCTTAGAGAGTCGGGCAGTAGTGCATCGGGTTAAGTGCACATGGTGCAAAACTCAGGGACCAGCATAAGGATCCCAGTTCGAGCCCTCAGGCTCCCCCACCTGTAGGGAGTCGCTTCAGAGGTGGTGAAGCAGGTCTGCAGGTCTCTAATTTTCTCTCCCCGTCTTCCCCTCCTCTCTCCATTTCTCTCTGTCCTATCTAACAATGACATCAATAACAACAATAATAACTACAACGACAATAAAAAAACAAGGGCAACAAAAGGGAAAATAAATATACAAAAAAAAGAAGGGGGCTGGGCAGTAGCGCAGTGGAATAAGCGCATATGGCGCAAAGCGCAAGGATGGTGTAGGGATCCTGGTTTGAGCCCCCAGCTCCCCACCTGTAGAGGGGTCGCTTCACAAGCAGTGAATAGGGTCTACGGGTGTCTCTCTTTCTCTCCCCCAATCTGTCTTCCCCTCCTCTCTCCATTTCTCTCTGTCCTATCCAACAACAACTAAGACAACAAAGTGGGAAAGATGGCCTCCAGGAGCAGTGGATTCCTAGTGCTGGCACCAAGCCCCAGAGATAACCCTAGAGGCAAAAAAAAAAAAAGGCTCTTTAATAATTAAAAAATATGTCACAGATTTATTCCCAAAATGCAGTGAAAATAGTATCAACTGGAGGATGGATATCTGTATCATCTTTCAAAGCTATGATGTTATGATTTATCAACAACTGAAAATTACATGAGTATATTATATGTGATTTATAGCCCTACTTTTGAAGTTAGTTTCAATTTTAACAGAAAATCTAAGCAAAGGAAAAGGCATGGCTAGTATATACTGTAATTTAAGACAATCTAAAATGAGAACTGAATTATTAAGAAACTTCATATAGAAAAAATTAAAAATCAACTAAGTGCCATAAAATATACATATGTGTGTGTGTGTGTGTGTGTGTGTGTATATATATATATATATATATATATATATATATATATATATATATATATATATGATATCTTTCCAGCAAAAGCCCTGAACATCTAAGCTAGCCTTAAAATTAATCCAAATGGCAAAATGTTACTATAAAAACTTAGAAAGTATTTCAACAAATTGACCTTTTATTGTTGTAAAAATACAAGAATAACAACCAAAATATTATTTTTAAAATGAAGAGTAAGATCATGCTTTAAGCAAAATTACTCACCTATCGTAAATACGCAGTACTGAAGTAATATTAGTATCACTGTAGGAATTACAATTAAACCAAGTCCAGAAGCATTCTTTGTTGAGTATTCACCTGTTAACAAATTTTATATTTTAAATATTTTTCTACATGGTTCCTACTCTACCAGAAGTTAAATATTTATGTGAAGGTCCTGAATATATATACAGGGTAGCTTATTTTATCACACTTCAAAGATACTGTACTTCTAACAAACTGAAAGTTTGTGGCAACATCGTGTCTAGCAACTTCATTAGTGTCATTTACTCCACCAGCATGTGAGGATGGATAGCAGTTTTAGCAATGAAACATGTTTTAATATGTACATAGTTTTTTTTTAGAAATAGTTACTGCACATTTAGTAGTATAGTGTAACTATAATACTATACTATACTATAACTATAGTATAAACATTAACTTTCATATACACTAGGAAATCAAAAAAATATGTTACTTTCTCATGTTACCTACTATTTACTGCAGTGCTGTGTAACTGAACCCACATTTCTGAGACGCGCTCCAAGGAGTTTTCCCTAATATTGCACACAAAATAAGTGACCATAGTTTGATAAGTTAAAAAGAAAATTTAAGCTATGTCAATGACAACATGTGCTGGGAAATTGTGCAGATGCAGTCACATCTGCCATGTTGTCCCCTCAGGCTACTGCTAGTTCCCTCGAGAGTTGGGACATTCTCGGAGTGCCTGTTCAGCCATGTTGTGCCCTCAGGGCATTGTCTATATTCCCCCGATATTTGGAGTGCTTTGGTTACTCCTCCCCCCTCCCATTCTCAAGAGAGTTATTATCCTATCCTGGAGTGCTATGGTTACTCCTCCCCCTTCCCATTCTCACGAAAGTTACTCCTATAAAAGCTCTTCTTCTTCTGCACCTGGCTCTCTTGCCGCGCTTCACTCCGGTGTTCAGACGCAGGAAAGGTTACTGCGTGAGGCGGCCATCTTCCCTACCACCACGTGGCCCAACTTGCCTCTCTAGCACCCAACTCTGAGGTACCAGCGCAAATAAAGATTTGTGTTTCCTCTTTGCTCCAGACCCCCTCTCTCTCTTCTCTGCGGCCTGCACACAACAACAAACATGCTGAAACCTTGAATGGGTAGGCTGCTCTTCTCAACTACCTTATACAACTCTAGATGAGAAATACTGCAAGTTATCTCTGTTCCTTTCATTTTTGCATACAAAGTCAAAGAGTCTCAAGTTATCTTCTGAATCTCCTTTGAATCACAGCCTTCTATGCTGGGCTTTCCATGTGCTATATATTCTTATTTCCCATTCATATCTTCCAAATGCAACTGCTGTTTAAGACAGACTTATTTAAACAACATTCATTACCACTCTGCGTATTGGCTAATAAAGTTCTCTAAAGTGTGTTGCATGGTGTCCCTAAAGATATTTTTACTTCCTAATCCCTCTAACCTGTGAATTATTCTCATTTCTTCTATACCAAGCAAGGCCTTACACATACACAATTCCACTGTTCCTGGTCTACTTTTTCCATATATATATATATGGAGAGACAGATGGAAACAGACAAAAAAAAAAATCAGAAGGAGGAGGAGGAGAAAAAAGGCACCAAAGCACCACTCTACTGTCTGTGGAGCTTGCCTTGGTGCCAGGATTCAAACCCAAGTCCTCATGCATTATAAGGCATGTGCTCTTCCAGATGAGTTATATTTCAATCCTTATGGATATGAAACTTAAAACATTATCCCCAGGATCACAGCTGGAGCTTTACTCCTGCACAACTCTACCACTCCTGGTGGTCATTTCTGACAAGATCAGGCATGTTCATGGTGGCATGGCCATAGACCTGGTGGCCATTTCTGGTGACAGAGGGTCAGACATAGAAAAGGAGAGAGAGAGAAGAGAGACAGCTGAACCTAGATCCTTGTGAATGGTGACATGTGCATGAATATTAAGTTATATGGTAAAAACATGCTACATCATAAGAGCAAAATACATAATGAAGATCTTCAAAGTTCAATCTTACCCAGCTGGTCCCCAAATGTAATGACAAGTGTCTCTCTCTGTAAGAGAAAGCAAGAAAGAAATCTAACATAGACACAGAGGGAGAAGACGAGGCAATGTGATCACAGATGGAGAGTAGAGTTACGCTGTCAATGTCAAGGAGGTGCACAGATAGTCAAAAAAACAAGTGAGAAATGAATTCTCCCTTGGAGCCTATGGAGGTTGTAAGGCCTTGGTACCTTTACCTTACACTAATGTCGTCTAAAACTGTGTGAGACTTCCTCTTGTTTTAAGAGACTCATTTTTTGGTTATTTGTTGCCCTAGAAACCAACATATCATACTTTCTACTACTGTCCAGGAATGCCTTTGAACTCATCAGTCTGCTCTTTCCAAGTGTATCTTACCTGGGACAAAAAGAATGGCTCCAACGACGACAACTGCAGTGAGCAACAGTCCAGCAACAAATAAAAGAATGATTTTCTCCTTCGTTTGATTAGATTTATATTTAAGGGCTTAAAAATAGAGGGAAAAAATGAACACAGTTACTTTTGTAACTTATTAAGTATAGAGGCAAAATAACAATTTAGCATAATCTTTGATCAATAGTTCCCTCTTTAAATCTTTTCTCATAAGTCAGTGACTAAATAATGTCATGGTAAAACCAGGGACCCCCCCCCCAAAAAAAAAAGAAAAAAACAACTGGGCATAAAATGTCTGATGTGGCCTTGGGAGAGGAGATGACCAAAGATAGGTAAATTAGGTTGAATTTTATTTCAGCAGTTAGTATGCTGAAGCCAAGTCTATCAACAGGGGAATCTCAGGGACTCAAATCCTGTTGGCCTGTCCTCTTCAATCAACAGAGGATACACTGGATCCGTTATGGACTCTTTCCTAGCATGATGTCTGAAAAGTCCTGCCCTCCCACACTTTCACTCTTCCAAGGGTAGAAGGTTAATTTGAATTACTGGATACCAACCACTGAGCAAATTTCCCTACATAAGCAAGAGAAATGTGAATTTTTTTTTTAATGGAACTAAGCAGTCCTTTTTCAGTTTCAATGGCAGTACCAACTTGGATGCTGGGTTTGTAGATGATGGTTTGTTTCCATACACTTTAAAAAATGGAATTTATATTCACATCAGGCTTTCTCACTTGAACTATTAGTAAAGTTGGTGATCAAATAATTTTTGCATCTTTGTTGTGGGGAAGAGGCTCTATGAATCATAGAATGCTTAGCAGTACCTTGAAAATATAGACATTAGATGACAGTAATAGCCCACTATTGTGCCAGTCAAAATTGCCTCAGGTTTATAAGTACAATGCATAATGCCAGTAGGAAATAATTGGCTAAGTAACATCTAGAACAAAAGAACTTTGTTTCACTTTAATAAAAGTTGTAAAGTAACTAGAAATCTATACAGTTAACTTTGAAAAAATAGAATACATCTTGAGCAGGGAAAATGCTTAAGTTCTTCATCTGAAATGATTTCATGAAAATAAACTATAAATACCCAGTAGGGATTTCATATAAATTATTGATTTTGAAACTTGCACTTTGAGCCAAGTGCTCTTAACCCGCTGCTCTACCACCAGACTCCCTGATTTTGAAACTATAGTGTAAATGATAAGCCTAACATAAAACTTCTTTAACAACATATTCACCTTTGGGACTTTGTTTGGTTGGTATTAAAATTATTTTTTAATCAAGGAAATTGTCAAAAGTAACCTGAAATCATATTGAGTAACAAATCTAAATAAAAAGCATGACTGAAATTCAAGTATGATATTCTCCAAGTCATTAATTAATGGTTGTTATAAGGGAGACAATTTTTAAATATTATAGTTAAGGTTTACTATGCATCTAGTAAAATGACAAACAAAATTAGTAAATAATACCCAAAATGACCATGATAACATTAGATGTTTACGTACCATATAACCTGAGGTTATACTATAGCTATATTTTAAAGTGTTTAAGGTACAATAAAGACATTGGAAGTTTTCTGGACTTTCTACCTACTCATATTTCAACAAGAACTTCAACTTTAGTCTCTTCTTTAATATTTTATTTATATTTATATTATTGGATAGAGACAGAGAAATTGAGAGGGAAATGGGGAGGTACAGTGAGAGAGAAAAAGAGAGAAAGACACCTGGAGGACTATTTCATTGCTTGTGAAGCTTCTACATTGCATGTGGGGGTCAGGGAGCAAGGGCTTAAATCTGGATCCTTGTGCATGGTAACACATGCACACAACCAGGTGTGCCACTGCCCGGTCCCTCAACTTTACTCTCTTTATGGTGATGTGTAGCTAAGTAATTGAAATATATATTTATCAGAAAAATAGTGTAAGAACCAACATGACAAGTTCTCATTTGATCCACCTAGCACTGGAATCATGTGTCTATGACTCAGTCATGCCCCTGCCTTCTTACAAGGAAAGCATTTTCAAACTTCCCTATTGTCTAGGCTTGAACACCGATTAAAATACAACTCTGTTTATATCAAAGTGCAGACACAGAAAAACGAAACTTTTCTCTAGATATATGCCAATCTTTTTCCATTTCATGTATATTGTTACCGTAACATAGCTCAGAGCTCTTCAAAAACAGTTGTAACATAGAAATTATTTCATATGTACTAACAATCATCCTTTTTTTTTTTTTACACAAAACCAATCTAGGTTTTCATTCTAGAACTCAGGGCCCTGTGCATGTGCAATAATCACCTCTAAGTATCCCCCAGCACAATGTTTTCACTCTATTTACTAGAGAGAGGAGAGACAGCATAGCACTGCTCCACCATCCATGGACCAGTGCTAATCCATGGTACTTTCATGTGTGGGGCCTCAGACCAGAAACTCATGCAGAGAGAAAGGAAGGTATGCACCACACAGGATAAGTAATCTCCAACCCCTCAAACATTCTTGAGAGACTTCTAGTATAATGAAATATAAACTACTAATACCAAGCAATAAACATTCACCTTGTAGTAGATGTTCAAGCATAAAAGTTGACTTATACCTACCTCCTTCAGCAAAATAAGAGTTTGAACCTCATATAAAATCCAACCTATTCAGGCTCAGAAGAGTTATAGGAGAAAAATGTCAACACTAGCAACAAGGACAAGCTATAGCAGAGCCATGGTGGAATAACTACAAGGAAAATAATACTTCCATAAAACAGGTATATAAAGAAAAAAATGGACACCCAAATTTATAAAAAGTACTAACTGACCCCAAGAGGTAACTCAGCAACAACACAACAATAGCAGGAGATCTAATGCAACACTAACAGCAAGAAAAGGATTATGTAGACCAAAAAAAAAAAAAATTCAACAAAAGAACAGTGGTCTTAAATGAAGCAGTAGATGAGACAGACTTAGTAGGTATATACAGACACATCCAACCCAAAAGAAACCAGTATATATGAAACACTCTAGAGGACTGACCTTACGGTATAAATTTTTAATAAATATGTGAACACTAGAAGAATTACATTTTAGCAGATGCCACAAAAAATGTGGAGAAAGTAGGTTATTGGTAGTAGCAGAGTTGCCAGCTTTTTCAGTGAAGTTAATATGGTCAGGAAACTGATAAAGGGACCAAAGAACTCAGTAATCCCAAGGATCTCTTAGTGGTGGCCTTTCTGTCCTTTAGTAAGTACATTTATCACTGTTTTGTCAAATCTATCAGAAGTTTGCATGCTACAAAGAAATCCAAGTAATTTCCTAAACAGTATAAAGATAAAGATGATTTAATGGGTTAACAGCAGTCTCTTATCCATTTCTAGTATGACTTTCTAGCTGTGTAATTTTGAAAATACTGAACACCTCAGATTAAAGTACTAAAATCAACAGGCAAAATAAATCAGAAAAATATAACATTTATACTTTTAAAAGACCTCTCTAAATGCATTTTTAGGTTAAAAACAAAATTGGGAGGGAATTACAAAGAATCTATATACTCCTTGCCCATGATCACAAGTACTAATACATAAGCTTTTCTTCCCCATTATCAATAAATACTCACCAAAGGGCACTTTTTTAACCAAGGGTGAACCTAAATTGACAGCCATAATCATACAGACTTCATTGTTTATATCAGAGCTTAAACTTGCAAGCTTTTGAACAAATGTATAAAGACATAATTATATTCATCATTGTATCATAAGAGAATAATTTCACAATTCTAAAAATCCTCTATACTCTTCCTATATTTATCTTTTCCCACTCTACTCTGTGCAACCACTGACCTTTTCACTGTATTCACTATTTTGCCTTTTCAAAAATGTCTTGTAATTGTGAGGACATATAGCCCTTTCAGACTGGCTTCTTCCACTGGGTAATGCTTTTAAAGCTCCCTCATGTCTTTTTATGGCCTGATAGCTATTCTTCTTTTTAGCACTAAATAGTATTCAGTTGCTTGAATGTATGTCAGTTCAGTTATCTACAAACTAAACTGCATTTTTGTTGCTTGTTTCTGAATTTGGCTGCTATGAAATTCCATGGGCAGGTTTCTGTGTAGATATGTGTTCAACTGTGCTTGGGAGGAATACCAAAGAGCACAACAAGTTTTGCTGGGTCATATGGAAAGAACATACTTGGTCTTGTAGTAAACTGTCAAATTGTCTTCCATACTGTCTGTAGTATTTTGTATTCCCACCAGCAGTGTATGAGTGCTCCCTTTGTTCCACATCCTCACTAGCATTTGTTGTGGTCATATTTACATTTTGTAAGAATTTATAACTTTAGTGGCATGTGACACAGGAATAGTGAACGTACAAGATAATTAATATCATATTTGTTGCTAACAAACTAGGGACTCTAAAACTTTCCTTTCTAACTCTAATTTGAAATAATTAAATCTAGCTAGTTTTTTTTTCCCCATTCATTTGTTCTGTAATGCTTTCTGTGTCCCTACAAAGTACTGAGTTCTTTTATTAGTTCAACTCATATTAGCCTAACTGATGTATATGTATATACTTTATTGAAAAACAACTGAGATGAATATGGAATGATCTCACTCATGGGCTTAACTTGAGAAACAAGAACAGAAAAGGAAACACAAAGTTGAATTTGGACTGTGTTTGGTGTATTGCATCATAGGACTCTGGGGACGATATGGGATGGAGGAATGGAGGGGCTTTCAGGTTCTGGTGCAGGATGATGGAGGGGGACCTAAGCTGGGGGTGAGAATGTTTGCCAGATATCTACCATGGTGAAATTAGAAACTTTACCCATGTGTCAACAATGGTACTTACTGTGAACCATTAAAAATAAACGAAGAAAAAAATAACTTGATGAGCTCCTACTCCATGTAGCAATCAGTATTCTAAGTGCTGGCAGTGAATAAAAACAAATTCTCCTGCCCTAAGTGTTTTGGGACTTAATGTGTTAACTATATATATGTTCTAGGAAAGAAGAAGGAATGTGTAATGAGAAATACTATTTCTTCCCAGCCATCCTTCACCACTTAAATAAAAGATGGGAGTCTATTCTAGCCTAAGAGAGCTTATGTGTTTAATTTTTTAATTATGTAAATAAACAACATATTACACTAACCACCCAAAGAAATAGCTAATGTTATAAGAAGAAATTCCAAAGCGTAGGTGGTGTCAAGTGCAATGACCGGCATAAAGACCCTGGTTTGAGCTCCTGGCTCCCCACCTGCAGGGCAGTCGTTTCACAAGCGGTGAAGCAGGTCTGCAGGTGTCTGTCTTTCTCTCCCCCTCTCTGTCTTCCCCTCCTCTCTCCATTTCTCTCTGTCCTATCCAACAACAACAATATCAGTAATTACAACAATGAAACAACAAGGACAACCAAAGGGAATAAATAAATATTAAAACCTTAAATAGAAGAAGTTCCATTAAGATTTTCTTATTTCCTTGTAACTACTATAAATAATATAAAGGACTGAATGCAGGCTGAAGCTGAAAAATCTAGAGAAATTATCAGTTCAAATTGAAGATAAATTTGTCATCTTTTGACAGAGTACCTAGTGGGGGTTGTATTATTATATGGAAAACTGGCAAATATCACACATGTACAAACTACTGTATTTAGTGTGGAATGTAAAACATTAATTCCCCAATAAAAAATCAGAAAAAAAATTTATCATCTTAAATTCCATGATAATTGAATGAGGGGTCTGATAAGTCCACATAGGTCCACAAAGTACACAGCCAATTGAAGTAAAACCAAAATATCCTAGAATTTAGTGCCTACTCAAAGACATGACTTTCAAATCATTACTAAATGACCTATAAGTTAGTGGTAAGGTATGACAACTAACCAGGGAGGAAGTTGAAGAATAAATCATAAAGGGAGGCATGTAGTTTACTATTATAGTGATATTAACTCTAAGAAGTAGTCTTCTAAGTTTATTGGTATCTCTTGAGCTACAAAGTAATATTTGGGGGGGGGGATATTTTAATAATAAAATGTGTATATCAAGGTATATCTGATAACTTTTAAAGTAAAATTTCAAATTTTATATTTAAATTTAAATCACTATATAAAATATTTAACATGGTAATTTAAAAAACAAGGAGCACTTGAGAAACTGAGTATATAAAAATAGTATTAATGATAACTGTAAACTGAGTAACTCTCAAAAGGCAAGTTACATAACTCTTCTAGCTTTTAGGTTCATGATTAGTCAACAGTTTGTTTGGCTTTACATTTTAACACTTTTTTCAGCCACCAGGTTCTAGATGCTACCATGATGCCAACCAGACTTCCCTGGACAGACAACCCCACCAATGTGTCCTGGAGCCCCACTTCCCTAGAGCCCCGCCCCACTAGGGAAGGAGAGAGACAGGCTGGGAGTATGGACTGACCTGTCAATGCCCATGTTCAGCGGGGAGGCAATTACAGAAGCCAGACTTTCAACCTTCTATATCCTACACTGATCTTGGGTCCACACTCCCAGAGGGTTAAAGAATAGGAAAGCTATCAGGGGAGGGGGATGGGATACGGAGGTCTGATGGTGGGAATTGTGTGGAGTTGTACCCTTCTTATCCTATGGTTTTGTCAATGTTTCCTTTTTATAAATAAAAAATAAAAATAAACATAATAGAAAATTTAAAAAAACCTGTATATACTATTCAAACAACACTGTCAAAATGAATACCAGGTAGAACTCACATCCCTAGGCTAAAGGATCCAGAAATAAAAAGTCCCAACTATGTAGAGTAAGTATTTTCAATGTAAAATAAAAAAAATGAAAGAGGAGGATGTTTGACATCCTTTCCTTGATTCAAAATTTTCACTGATTTTGTGAACAGTGTTATAAATCCTGAGTATATCTAGGAAGTTGGGGTATTTCAATAATAAAATGTGATGCATACATGGACAGGATCAAGGAAAAAACAAGACTGTTTAAGATTAATGAATGAGTTAAATAACAAATACCTATTAATAGCAGTCTTTAAACAGGCCACAAACCATTCTTTGTAATACTCTAATGATATTTTACTTGGATAAAAATATCTCTTACTGTTAAATGACATAAGCCAGAAAGAGAAGTACAAATGCCGAATGATCTTACTTGTAAATGGAATGTAAGAAATAAGGACAAAGAATGTGGAACATGGGCTGGGTATTGTGTACCACACCAAAGCAAAGAACTCTGGAGGAGAGAAAGAGTGGAGAAACAACCTTTCAGGTCTTGTTGCATGATGATGGAAAATGACTCAAGTTGTGGATGAGAGTGTTCTGCACAGGAGATGAGAAATGGCTCCCCTATGTCAACAATTGCACTATAAACCATTAATCCCCCAACAAAAATGATTTTAAGAAGTTAAAAAAAAGAAATCATCTTTCCAGTTTATGTCCTCACTTCTACAGAATGATTGTTTGATTTTTTTACTCTACAGAGAAATCCTGTTCTACTACTTTTTAATGTGCTTCCATGGCCTATTACTTTCAATTAAGGCAGTCCTCAAGATTGAATTCAAGGACTTAGTAGAATCCCAAGGCTACTGTGATGGAGGATTTTCTTTTCTTGAATTTCCCAAACCTAATCTCTAAAAATATGTCTAAAAACCTTGAGCATTAACCAAAATACTTACATAGAGTAACCTTGAGCAGAGACTAGAAAGTTAAAAAAGAAATGAAAGATGCCTTGGATGTTCTTGTTTTAAATGTATTATAGTGGACCTTATGTAGCAGTGTGTTCTAATATACGTGGATTTCAGTTAGATTAGTCAATTAAGATAAATCTCTCCTGCAAACACAGCTCAATTTGTCATGACATTACCTGTGAAAGTGCCTAACCTTCAACCGTCATTGCTACCTCTGTAATCTATAAGTCACAGATTTCATCATGATCAATAACCAGCTAAATCACGACTTTCAAAAAAAAAGTTGGCAATTGGCCATTTGAATAACTGTTGATTATCTGTAATAATTCTGCATGTCACTTCACAATGCATAATCAAGAAAAAGAAAAGATACTGAGTAACAAAGATAAAACAACAACAACAAAAAATGAAAATGAAACAATTGGAAGTGAAGCCCAAACTGAGCATAAACATAGAAGAAAAAGTTCACTGTGGGAATGTCAACACTACCACCATTCAAATGACTATAGATATGCAATGAGAGGGACTTAGTAAAAGTCAGTTCTATGTAATACATGAGTTCAGTGAGGAGGTTGTGATAAAAATGAATGATGTTTCAGAGGAAATGACTTAGACAAAAAAAACAAAAAACAAAAAACATACCAAAGGTACTTTTGAAGATATTTCATGAGTTTTAAATACTGAAAGTTGATCTGAACTTATGACAATAAACCAAGGTTGTAATCAAATTTACATGATAGGGAGGCAAATATCATTCAGATTATGCTTTATAAAACACTTCAATTCTCATTGTTTTTAATGTTATAATTTATAGTGTGCTGTATATTAGTTCTACTGTTTTCATTTCCTAGTACAACTATTACAGACAGTTAAGAGCATTTAATGATTTTACAAGAACTGCAAAGGTCATGAAGCAACAATTATTTTTTACTTTCTTAGATTGCTTGTGGAGTAAACATTATCAAGTTTACTGTCTCTTCACTCTGTGTAAAACAAGGACTCATTGTGAGGAGCAAAAGATTGAAGGAAGGAAAAGTAAGAACAAACAGACCTATATCTAAGTAAAAGTTAACTGTTATGTGAGCCAACTCTAATTGAGTTGAATCTTAATCCTACTGGAACTGAAGGCTATGTTAGGCAATCAAATGATTTATTAATAATTTAAATAATGGAACATAGCTGTTTTATCGCTACTGAGTGAAGAGGAAGAAATCTAATAATCACTAGGAACTCTTTAGAAAATAAGATTACTTTTAAATGAGAGAGTGAGAGACCAGAGTACCATGCCAAGTGAACATGATGCTTGGAATACAACCTGAAGACTCACGATGTAAATCCTACATACTATCTGGTAAACCACATCCCTGACCAGTCAGGAACTTATCAGTGGATAGGAAGATTGAGTCATTACAGTTTTCAGAACAAAAATAAATTGTTTAAAATGCAATTAACACTAAAAAGTATTTTATATAAATATTTTATTTGAGAGAGACAGAGACAGTTCAGAGCAATGCTCAGGGATGGATGCAGATGCTCAGTGCTTCTGGATTATGGTAGTGCTGGCTATTGAACCTGAGATGCTGGGGCCTAAGGCATAAGAGTCTTTTTTGTCTAACTATTATGCTGTCTCTTAAGCCCTATTAGTGTTTGATTCTAATGATGATCTATGAGGAGTTGCTAAACATAGACTGTACTTAAAAGTTTTTATATTAGAGCTAAAGATGAAGACATTTAGCAACATTTCCAAGCAAGAGATGTTTGCTTTTAAAATATGATCAAGGGTTTAGCAAATTCACTTCAACTTTGGGAGTTTGAATCTGTTCTAAGGCTTCTTCCTCAGTATGATCCATGACATCCTGAAACTCAGCTCAAGATAACAGGTATGATAGAAAGATACTCTTTCTCCTCAAAGCAAGGGCATAACCCACCATTTTCACTGACTATACAGTCTATGGATGGTTCAGGCTAGAAAAAAAGGAACAGTCCCCTCTGCCCACTGTGGTCAAGTATAACTCATACATAATATTAAATTTTAAAAATTAAGGTAAACTGGAAGTCTAGGAAATGAAATTTCTAAGATTGAGTTATTATTATAATAATTCTGAAATCATAACATACCACACTCAAACAAACAAACTGCATTGCTCCAAACATGTAGCGTAATAAAGGTGGCTCTCTGGCTTGATGGGACCACCAAGCCACAAACAGGTTTCTTAAAAAGGGTACCAAAGGGAAATAGATTTAATTCCATGTTTATCATAAAGATGTAACAAAAGGATACAACACACACATTTACATGTCTTCTCAACTGAAATATAAACACTACAAAGTCAAGGACAATATGTACTTCACTTCCATTATCTCCATCCAACAGTCTAGTGCCCAGTATTCAGAAGATATTGAATAAACAAATATATATATATATGGTAAATAAAGTAGGTGAGTATTCTACTTTATCAATAACAGTTTCATCTTCTCAGCACAATGTGTACCCAAGTACAGGTTCAACCTTCATGGAAAACAAAAACCTACAAAATAAACTGAATATAGGGAGGCAGTATAGTATAGAGGTAAACAGCACTGGTTCAAATCCCAGTACCATCATGAAACTGCAGGGTTACTGGGGGCAATTTGCCTAGCCTATTTGTGACTTTCTATCTGTGATCTGGGAATGATAATAGCAGTATCTACTCTTATGGAGGTACCTGGGAAAAGTAAAAGTGATTTTGGATTTAGAGAACTTTGTATAGTGCTTATCATACTGAAAAGCACTATAAATGCTCAGTTAGTATATTTATTTACTTTTCCACCAGGGTTATTGCTGGAGCCTGGTGCATGCATGATAAATCCACCACTCCTAGTGGCCATTTTCTCTCTCTCTTTTTTGATATGACAGATAGAATTTGAAGGGGAAGAAGAGATAGGGAGAGAGAAAGAAAGACACCTTTTTTCTTCCTGGGGGGGGGATCAGGAGTTCAAACCCAGGTCCTTGAGCATGGCAAAGTGTACACTCAATTGGATGTGTCACTGTCCAGGCCCTTTATCTGAGTGTTTGTTTGTTTGTCTACCAGAGCACTGCTCAGCTCTGGCTTACGGTGATGCTGGGGACTGAACCTAGGACTAGTTGTTTACATAACCATTATGCTGTCTTCCCAGCCCTGTTTTGCGACCATAAATTCTAACTGAATGAAATATATATATGTATATGTCATGTAAGGACATGCTATAAACGCACATATAAACACACACTTGTGTGTGTGCATGAAGTCATACAGTTGCATACACATTTATCTCTTCTAAGACAAGCCTAAGCAGAAAATTTTTACCAAGTGATTTCTTCAGTACATTTCTTAAAATATGACCAGTATAATACATATAAAAAAAGAATAATCACCCTCATTAACATAAAAACTAAAATTAAATTATAATTTTTCAGTCATTAAATTGTCAAAGACTTTAGAATTATATTAGGATTGTAAGGTAAAAGAAATGTATTCTCATCTACAATAACTGATACAATATTTCCGGGAAAAAATGGCAGTGTGTTGCAGAAGCCTTAAAATACCTCTGCCACTTCCAGTCTTTCCAACCTCTAGCTTAGTTACATTAATGGTATGAGGAAAGGAAAACATCCTTAATAGCCATGAAGATAAGAGTTAAATAAATTATAGTGGACCCATGTAAGTGGAACATAGGCAGCTATAAAAAGATTTCTGAAAACATGATGTAAAAATCAGGATGAATAAGTATAAGCTATGTAAGTCCACAATGGTTTGCTTAAGAAAAAGAAAAAAAAGATAAAAATTCACAGAATAAAAACTCAGAAGAAAAGCAGGAAATTGCCACACCAAGTTTATTTCTATGCTATGAGACTCTGGGTAATTTGTTCTCATTTTCTAATTTTCTATATTGTGAAGATATTATAAAGTGACATATATTATGGTAAAAACATGACTGAACGTGAACAGATTCACTCCCAGGTCAGTCCATTAGAAATATTGTCAGCACTAGACAATGCCATGATCAGCAAGCTATAACCAATCCACATGCAACAGATCACCTTATCACAAAACACTTTCATGATCTTCAAAAGGCTTTACTGGGTCAAAAAGATAGCTCATCAGGTAGGGTACCTATATTTTCACACATAAACAACCTGGTAAGAGCGCAGGCACCACACGGGAGATTGCTATTACACTGGAGGAAGCTTCAGTGCAGTGGTTATCTCAGTTTTTTTCTTTCTCTTTCTCTCTCTAATAGAACAAAAAAGTTTCCCAGAGTGGTGAAGTCTTGCCTGCACAAAGCCTTGGTTACAAAAACAGACAAATGAAAGACTATATATTCTCTCCCCAAATCATGATGTATATACCTGAAGATTCAGGTCTACCAATAGGATTAAAGACTCTCCCTGAGGTCTGGTTTTCCATCTTAAAACATTTCAGCCATCCAGTTCTAGATGCTACCTATGTTTCCACCCTGACATCCAGATGACCTCACCAATTCTTCCTGGAACCTCACCTCTCAGGAGCACTACCCCCTTATGAAAGACAGAAACAGGCTGGGGGTATGGATTGACCTGCCAATGCCCATGACCTGCAGAAAAGTAGTTACAGAAGCTGGAGCTCCCACCATCAGTGCCCAAAAAAGGATTTTGGTCCATGCTCCCAGAGGGATACACAATAGGGAAGTTTCCATTGGAGGGGATTGGACACATAACTCTGGTGGTGGGAACTGTATGGAATGATACCCCTTAAATCTTGTAAATCACTAATAGAAACATTTAAAAAAATACTTTCCAGCTGAGTGTACCCATTACTATATACAAATATCTGGGTTCAAGCCCCTGGTCTTCACCTACTAGGAGGGAGCAGTGAAGCGGTGCTGTAGGTATCACTCTTTCTCCCTCTCTCTAGTTCTCCCTACCTTCACAAATTCTCTTTGTCCTATGAAAAAGAAGGAAAAAGGAAAAAATAAAGGAAAAGAAGGGCCTCTGGGAGCAGTGGATTTGTAGTGCAGGCACCAAAATCCCATTGATAACCCTGGTGGCAAAAAAATAATAAAATAAAATAAAAGTGGCAGGGGGAGAGGGGAAAAAGGCTTTCCCCGACATCAGTGAAGAAAGAATAGTTCTGGATGCTAAACTACTCTTTTTTCTTGATATAGGCAGTTTACAAAACTCAAAGAAATTTCCATAGGAAACGAGATAATGTTTTGAGGTTAAGAGTTATAAAATGTCGTAACAGTTGACATTTAGCATTTTCCTCTCTCACATTTGCCTTTCAGACAAAAGTTTAAAATAATTTTAAAATCAGAAATCATTTCAAAAGAAGAGCGAGTCCATTTTTATTTATTATTTTGGACATACTTAAAACTTCAGGTTAAAAGTGAAATTCATAAAATATACAAAAAACATGCCAAATTTTACTAGCTTACATATTTTTAAGGACTGCTGAAATAAACAGGTAAATAAAATTAGCATCATTTACTGCTTGCCTGTGTGAATGTTTACTGGTGTTCAGTCACCCACTATTTCAATATATATTAAAGAGATGAGGAAAAAAGAAAAGTTTAGATTGAGTTTCAGAGTTTTAGTAACTTAGTAAATTTCTTTTGATAAGCTAGTGTTGAAATATGGTTTGATATAAACATTAACCATAGTGTATTCTACTTTCTCACCTAGTAGTAAAGCTTCTATACTTTAAGAATTACCTTGAAAACTTTGATCACATGTTTATTACAACAAAACATGATCACAGAAAATAAATCTCCAATGGCTACTTCCTTGGAGGCCACATAATGCACAGTAAGGATGGCAAAACATTGTTTAAACTGTGCTTTCCTATGGACGAGCACACGAATACAAAGAAGTTCAAAATGGGGAAAATAAAAGAGGAAAGTCTTAATGCTCTAAATTTACAACAGCTTATCTTAACATTAAGTAGGCTATAACCTCCTCTTCACAAAAACAACCACCATCGATGCTTACAAATGCTCTGTAAACACTGAAATTGACCTGAACTTTGTAATATTAGGATTTCCACTAGTGTCTCTCTCTCTCTCTCTCTGTGTGTGTGTGTGCGTGTGCGTGTGCGTGTGCGTGTGCGTGTGTGTGTAATGCCAGAGCCAATGCCTCATATCAGCAATTTCCCTGCTCAGAGCTATTTTTAACTTAAATAGATAAAAGAGAAGTAGATAGATAGATGATAGCTATAAACAAACAACAGAGCCTCTTCTACTGTCAGATCACTAAACATATGGTACTTTGGCTTAAAGCTGGGCTAAGTAAAGGACAAGGCACATACTTTTCCCAGTGAGCTATTTTCTCTAAACTTCTAGCCCTCAGTATTCAAGCTTAAGTTGAAAGAAGACCTTATTTGGAATTAAAAGTGAATATAATGAAATTTAAGAGACAATATACATCTTAAGGAGAATATCAAATGTTATTAACTATCCAAATATCAGACTTACATTAACTTTAAGTATTTAACTGTTACCTCCCAGATATAGTAGTTCCATCACTAAAATTATAGAGAAAAGAGAAATAAATACTTACTGACAATACCAAACTGTCCCCAGGACAGCAGTATAGCCAAAATTGCAAAGACAACAGTCAGGATATTTTCATTTGGAGAAAACCACGGAACTAGGAAGAAAACAAAAGTACAGTTGATATTTATTATAATCACCATGTCCTAACAATGAATGATCAGTGATATATTTTATTGTATATGGATAATAAAAATAATTTTTAATATATTTTATTGGATATGGATAATAAAAATAATTAATAAAAACTATGGTCAAATATATTATTATTATACAGCATAATTTACTTGTATAAACAAATTATTTAAATATTATCCACCACAGTTCCCCCAACCTAAAACTTATAAAAGGAGCATGATATAGGAACTAAGCAAAGGATCCTACAATCACAATGCCTGAGTGTGAAGGCCAGGTCTAACATGCTCTTGGATAAAATCTTTTCAGAATCTTCAGTTGTGATACCAATACAACACAACACTTCTATCTTGAATGACTATTACCAAAGGTAACGTATTAAAAAGTGCTTAAGACAAAACTAGGCATTAACCCTGTGCTCAGTAAATATTAACAACCATTATGTAGCCTATGGATAATGCCTAGGTGTGCAACATGCCAAGGATAATTGTGAAGCAAAAATGAAATCTTCCTGTGAAGGCTGACTCAGGGAACCATAGAAAGAAGTTCCCTTGCCTTATTGTGACTAAGACCAAGACAGAAATGAGCCTTTTTTTTTCTTCTCACACTTACTTTAGAAAACAAATAACTATTTTTCATAAGAATAACACAAAAGATAAATAGCGAAAATATAGCTACGTACTCTATATAAAAGGTATTGTGAATTTTAAGACTTCAAGATTTTAGAACATTAAAAATCAAGTCTAGCTTATCAACTATTGAGACCATACTTTTATCTACGAAATTTCTTCTCAAATAATGAAGCCAAGTAAATTCACTGAAATCACCTCAAGCTTGCCTGTATCAGGGGCATTATCTGTCTGAAGAACATACCTGAATACTTCTCAAAACAAGCACTGGTACTCCTCTGAAATCAACTCTATTCATCCAAACCTCCTGCTGTTCTGCTTCTCCTTATCAGCATGTGAAAAATCTAATAGTCTTTCATATCATAATGATAGCCATGTATTTATGTTAAAGTTGTAATGTTAAAACCCTGGTGAATGTTCACAATAATCCCCAGAATATAACATTATTATAAATTCTATGCTAGAGATAGAAGTTTTTCAGAATCTAGCATTTTCACACACTGTAGAAATTTAATAGGTCTTCTAGTTCCAATACTTGTAGGATAGTTTAGTGAGTGAATGGAAGACAGGTTTGTATTGTTTCTTTGCTTGATGCTCATATGGTTGCAAGAGGTAAATGTTTTCAGATATTGTGAATCAACACCTCAATTTTCACCTGTATTACTGAGTATCTACCTATACCAAAACAAACAAAAAATCAACAAACCATTTCAATTCAATTTAAAATACTAATAGGAAAAAAATTTGAATTAAGCTTAGATTTTTCACATCTAGTACTAAAGGGATGTGGCAGAAGCTTTATGCTACAATCACTATTCTTAAGCAACTTATTTTTCCCTACTCACTTTCTCTATTATTTCTTTAGCTGTGTACATTAAGTCCTTGTAGCATCACAACTGTTATACCAGGAATTATTAATGGCCCTCCACAATAGGAAATGAAGGCACCAAGAATTAAAAACCCAGAAAGTTATGGTAGCAATCATGGAACAACAATAAGGTAGGAGGTGGCCCACAAGTACAGTCCAGAGTTCAATTTATGCTTTACATTTAACGACATTTGGGAGGAAATCGAAAATCAGTAGAATAGATATCCTTAAATCAAGAATAGTTTAAAAAAATTGACTATTCCTTTTTACCCTGGAGAAAAGAAAAATTCAGAGAAAAATAAACAATTTGTTCTGCTTTACATCTTAATGGTTTTTCAGCTACCAAGTCGCAAATGCTGCCATGATAGCAATTTGACTTCATGGGACAAATTACCTCACCAATGTACCCCAGAATCCCACCTCCCCAGAGCCCTGCCCCACTAAGGAAAGAGAGAAACAGGCTGGGAGTATGGATTGACCTGCCAACACCTATGTTCAGCAGAGAAGCAATTACATTAGCCAGACCTTCCACCTTCTGTACCCCATAATGATCCTGTGTCTATACTCCCAGAGGGATAAAGAATAGGAAAGTTATCAAGGGAGGGGATTGGATAAGGAGTTCTGGTCCCCACCTATAGTGGGAAGCTTCATGAGTGCTGGAACAGCGCCACTGGCATTTTATTTTTCTGTCTCTCTCATTCTCTCTAATTTTGTCTCTCATTCCTTTACAAAAAAACATACCCAAACAAAACATGGTCACCACAAATAAGGAAGTCATGCAGGCATTGAATCTCAGCAATAATCTTGGTGGGGAAAAAAAAATATCTGAATGATCAGTTAACTTGGAGTGTGAGAAAAGTAATCTACAATTTGATGATGGAACAACAGACTAGATGATTATTAGATGACAACAAATCTCTATTCAGAAACAGTAAGTGTAAGATATAGCTCAGTGACAGAAAGAGGGTGAAATTATATCTAAATCACCTAAGGGTTTATTCAGATTTCACCCCTTCTTCCCTCTGATCTATTCCAAAATTTTTGTAAGTTTCCATGGTAAAGATGTGTGGGCTGGAGCACGGGGGTGGTTCGTGATTTTCTCAGTTTAAAAATCATTCTAGTTAAGGTGGGAAAAGATTGAAGATAACTAAATTGGACATTCAAGAATCAATTGAGATGATAGGAGGAAAAATTTATATAAACCCACTTATCTGACCATTACACTACTGACTTGTTATAGCAGTACTGTCAGATGACTAACTCTTGTTACCCAAGTAAGAGAGATAGATAAGATACTTGTTTTAAGATGCCTCTCCACTCTGACCTTGGTGGCACTAAGAAACTAAATTAAGCTTAAAATGAACTAAAGTCAGATATTTTTTTCACTTCAAGATTAAAAAATATATCCAACAGCACCCACACTTTTATCGACCCAAGGTATGACTAACAAAACTTAGCACACTACCTTGATTCTTGATCAGGTACAGTATCTTTCAGAAAAAGACAAGTAAACAATATTGATAGGATGTGACCTATGAATTAGTGTTTATTTTATTTATTTATTTATTTATTTATTTATTTTTCTTTTTTACCAGAGCACTGCTCAGCTCAGATTTATGGCGCTGCGGAGGACTGTACCTGTGACTTGGGAACCTCAGGCATGAGAGTCTCTTTGCATAACCATTATGTTATCTACCCCCCACCCAGAATGAGTGTTTAAATACTGCTTCCAAACCTAAACATTATTAAAACCCATGGTCCATTTTTCTTAATACTGTGTAGAAAATGAGACAATCTGAAAAAGTGAGAAAGTAACTCCAGAAAATTAAAGTTTTCTTCAAAAGCATACAATGTAATGTGTGCACTTAACCAAGAGCAATGCCACCTGACCCTCAGGTTTCTGTGCTGAATATGGGCTCCACATCAAATCGATGGGGTTTACAGTTAACAGTATTTATATACTTTTCCCAAACTTGGGAGCTATTCTCTTCCCTGATTCAGCTTTAGTCCAATTTCCAACTCTTGACACTATCTCCCCAGACAATACCTTTAGTCCATCTACATGTTAGCTGATGGGTTCAAGCCAGAACTAGTAAAGTCATGGGACCCTTGGAATACATCTAAAATTGACCTAGCCTTTTCTAAAATGGAAACCACAAATCTCATCTGCTATAGTTTTACTTTTAGATTCCTGATTATTAAACAATTTGCTCTGCTTTACATCTTAATGGTTTTTCAGCTACCAAGTTGCAAATGCTGCCATGATAGCAACTTGACTTCACGGGACAAATTACCTCACCAATGTACCCCAGAACCCCACCTCCCCAGAGCCCTGCCCCACTAAGGAAAGAGAGAAACAGGCTGGGAGTATGGATTGACCTGCCAACACCCATGTTCAGCAGAGAAGCAATTACAGTAGCCAGACCTTCCACCTTCTGTACCCCATTATGATCTTGTGTCTATACTCCCAGAGGGATAAATAGGGGTGCTTCCTATGAAACGGATGGGATATGGAACTCTGGTGGTAGGAATTGTGTAGAATTGTACCCCTCATATCCTATGGTCTTGTTAATCATTATTAAATCAATTTATAAAAAAGAAAAGAAAAAGAAAGTAGACAATGGAAAACCTTTACAAATACAGAGAACAACAGTTTCTGCAACAGAAGATCACATTAAAATTGTGCCCTAAAATTCAAGCCTAATTTTCACTTGATGTCTAAGAACTGTGATGGCTTTTTCATGCATTTATTTGAGCAGATTATAATCTCACTACTTAATGAAACAAAAATTCTAAGGGGTTCGTTCCTCCATGTCTCTGCCTCCTGAAAACAGTTTTTTATAATTCCTTTTTCCAAGGCATAGGAATTTGAATGTAATGGTTTCAATCCCATGAGCATTCTGTGTCACGAGGAGTGATTTTTTATTGATGTAAGTAAGGTACCCAATAAGTTGACTCTAAGTAAGGGAGAGCAGCCCTGGAGGAATGGGGTGGGGGGAAGCTGGGGTTGGGGGCAATGAATGCTGACTTATAAACAAGCTTATCAAAGAATCTGGATTCTGCCTGGATAATAGAAATTTAATATGTCAAAGGGACTCAACAAGATGACATGTCTTGCTCAGGTCCAGCAGAAAAGCAATTACAGAAGCCAGATCTTCCACCTTCTGGACCCCATAAAGATCTTTGGTCCAGAAAGCTGGATCAGGGAAGAGAGTAGCTTGGGTCCATACTCGGAGAGGGCTAAAGAATAAGAAAACTATCAAGGGAGGGGATGGGATATGGAGTTCTGGTGGTGAGAATTGTGTGGAGTTGTACCCCTCTTTTTTAATTATTTTTTTTATTTAAGAAAGGATATTAACAAAACCATTGGGAGTTGTACCCCTCTTATCCTATGGTTTTGTCAGTGATTCCTTTTTATAAATTAAATTAAAAATAAATTTTAAAAATATCTTTAATCCATACTACCAGAGGGATAAAGAATAGGGAATCTTCCAATGAAGGGGATGAGATATTGATCTCTGGTGGTGGGAATTATATGAAGTGTACCCCTCTTATCCTACAATCTTGTTAATCATTATTAAATCTCTAATAAAAAAGGTTAAGTGGCAAACCCAGTCCATATCAATATCAGAATTGTGATCAACAAAATAATGAGCTAATAAATGTGTTGCTCTAAGCTGCTACAGTTGTGGTGATTGGTTACACATCACTAGAAAACCAATACAAGAATCTTACAGTCCTTGACATGTCTTCATTATGGATATAACATGTATCATGTTGATAATGACAGAAATGGTAATACTGTTGAACATGGTCTGACCTTTTGAAACAAAGCCCTAATGGAAAAATAGTATTTCACACTTCTAAGTTTTATGTCATTATTAATATAACAGATTTTATAATTACTTACATTCAGTATTTAGTCATTTATAGGTATATTGCAGAAATCATATTGTGATAATTAAAATACTGAATTTTAATGACTGATCTAAGTAAAACTGGTTATGACTTTGAACAACTACTCTAAATTCTCTTACTATTGCACGTATGTTTGGTGGTAAGACCTATCTACCTCCCTGAGTTTTTAAGAAGACAACTACAAGATGCTTTTACTCATATGTGAAATCTACAGAAGTGATACACATAAACTATGAACTTGAAGAAAAAAAAAAAGGAATCAAACTGTTTCTAAGATTTGTGCAAACTACAGTATTTATTTTTGGGAGGTGGGAGAGTAGGGACATAGAACTTTGGTGGCAGATGGGCTGTGGTGTGAAACTATACCTTGAAGTCCTACAGTTTTGATGATTCTTTCCTTTTTAAGATTTTCTCCCCCCACCGGGGTTATTGCTGGAGCTTGGTGCCAGCACTACAAATCCATGGCTCCTGGTGTCCATTTTTTTCCCACTTTTTCCCTTTCTACTTTATTTTTATTTGACAGGACAGAGAGAAATTGACAGGGAAGGGAAGACTGTGAGGGAGAAAGATAGACAACTGCAGACCTGCTTCTCTGTTCATGAAGGTGGGGAGCAGGGGCTCAAATCCAGATCCTTGTGCATGATATGCGTACTTAACTGAGTACACCACCATCCACCCACTCCCCAAAACGTGTAACCCACTATAATGACAAATGCAAATTTTAAAAAAACCTTTCAAACTAACCTTAGACCTGAAACCACTAGAAAAAGGAGAATGAAAGAAAAACAAATCAGTAGAAGGAAATAAAAATTAGAGTAGAAATAAGCAAACTTGAACAGAAAGGGAAATAAAGTTCAAAAGCTCAAGAGGTGACAAATACTGTATTATTCCACACCTATGTAATAATATAGGTAACTAGAAGAACAAAAATAAGCAAATGAACTTGTGAGAAAAATAGTAACCAAACTATGTCTTAGACTTCCTCAAAATTTTGGTAGTATCAGAAGGAAGGGAGTGGCCACAGGAACTTTGGTGGTGGGTGTGGTGAATGGTAACACACAAATAAGGGTGAAAAGATATCCCTGAAATATTACAGTTTATTAAACTACTCTAAAAGCACTAGTAGTATAAATATTATATATATATTTCTCAAAGCAAGTAAGAGTTGGCACTTTGAAAAAGATAAACAATATTGACAAACCGTTAGCTAGGTGCAAAAAGAAACAAAGAAAAATAAATAAAACAGAATAATAAATAAAGCATGATAAATTACAATGCTAATATATAAAAAAAAACTCTGAGACTACAATTGACACTTTATGTCAATAAACTGAATAACCTAGAATAGATAAATTCTTACGACCATACAACATTCTAAGACTAAATCAAGAGAAAAGAGAAAGCCTGAACTAGTCAAAATGATCAAAGAAACTGAAATAGTAATCATTTCTTCCTAGTAATCAAAACTCCAGGGTTAGATGGTTTCACTAGTTTCAAACTATCAAAAGCTGATCTAATACCTAGTCTTCTCAAAATCGCTGAAAACACTAAAGAAAAAGGAATGCTTCTGAACACAGACTATGAAGCCAATTTTTCTTATATGTAAAGCAGATAAGGACACTAGTCACTCAGATACGTAGACAGAGGACACACACACACACACACACACACACACACGCACACACACCAAAAATAGACAAATCAGTATCCCTGCTGAACACAGATGCAAATATACTCAAAACAAATTCAACAATACATTAAAGAGATCATCATAACCAAGTGGGACTTATTCCAGCAATGCAGGAATGGTCAAAGTTTGCATCTGCTAGTGTAATATAGCACATCAAAAAGATGAATATTGCTCATAAAATTGTATCAGTAGAGGCAAAGAGGACATTTGATAAGATTATACATTCATTTATAATAAAGTAAGCTCTTAATAAAAAGGGAACAGAGGAAACATGCCTCAAAGTAATAAAGGCCATATCAAACAAACTCAAAGCCAACATCATACTTATTAGAGAAATCCTAAACAATTTCTTCTAAGATCAGGTATATGAGAAAAAAGTCCAATTTCACCATATCATTCAACATAGTACTGAAGTCCTAGCCAGAAAAATTCATCAAAAACAAAAGGAGCCCAAAATGGAAAATAGTGAAACTACCATGTTTGCGGATGACATGATAATATACATAGAAAATTGTAAAGATGAGGGTCGGGCAGTAGTGCAGCGGGTTACGTGCACATGGCACAAAGCCCAAGGAGCGGTGTAAGTAAGGATCCCGGTTCGAGCCCCCGGTTCGAGCCCCTGGCTCCCCACCTGCAGGGGAGTCGCTTCACAGGCAGTAAAGCAGGTCTGCAGGTTTCTATCTTTCTCTCCCCCTCTGTCTTCCCCTTCTCTCTCCATTTCTCTTTGTCCAACAACAAATGATATCATCAACAATAACCACAAGGCTACAACAAGGGCAACAAAAGGGGGAGAGAAAAATGGCCTCCAGGAGCAGTGGATTCATGGTGCAGGCACCGAGCCCCAGCAGTAACCCTGGAGGCAAAAAAAAAAAAAAAAAGAAAGAAAGAAAGAAAGAAAGAAAATTATTGTAAAGACTCCACACACGTACACAAAAGAAAACAACAGATTAGTAAGTAGCAGGCTGCAGAATCAGTATCTCAAATCTGCTGTGTTCTCATATGCAAACAATAAGCTAGCTGAGAAAGAAATCAAGAAAACTGTAAAGTTGCATTAAAAAAAAAAGATTTGGGGGCAGGTGGTAGTGTACCTGGTTAAGTGCACACATTATAGTGCACAAGGATATAAGTTCTTTCTCCCTCCACATTACTCCCTCCCCTCTCAATTTCTGTCTCTACTCAATAATTAATAAACAAAAATATAATAAAATATTTAAGTACTTACAAATACTTGATAGAGGAGGGAAAATATATGTATAGCCCCCCTCCCCACCCACTCCCAAAAAACCAATAACAATAAATCACTAATGAGAGAAATAAAAAACAGAAGAAAATAGAATACTATAAGATGTTCATATACTGGAAATTTTAACATTTTGAAATAGCTATCTTAGCCAAAAAAATATAGAGATTTAATGAAATCCCTAACAAACCTCCAATGAAATTATTTTTTTAAGTTTTTAAAAAATATTTATTTATTCCCTTTTGTTGCCCTTGTTGTTTTATAGTTGCAGTTAATTATTGTTGTTGTTACTAATGTTGTCGTTGTTAGGACAGAGAGAAATGGAGATAAGAGGGGAAGACAGAGAGGGGAAAAGAAAGATAGACAACTGCAGACCTGCTTTGCCTCCTGTGAAGTGACTCCCCTGCAGGTGGGGAGCCGGAGGCTCGAACCAGAATCCTTACACCAGTTCTTGCGCTTTGCGCCACCTGCGTTTAACCTGCTATGCTACTGCCCAACTCCCCCAATGAAATTCTTTAAGGATATATAACAAACTTTACTTAACCAAAAGAAACCCCACTCAGCCAAACTAATCATCAGAGAAAAAAAAGAATAGATGTATCTGCTCTCTAATTCAAACTACACTATAGACATATAGTAATCCAAACAATATACTGTTGGAGTAAAAGTGGAAAATTGATCAATGGAGTAGAATTAAGATTCCAGAAATAAACCTATACATAGATGGATAGTTTATGACAAAAAAGTCAGAGCATGTTAATTGAGAAAGGAAAATTTTTGAATAAGTGATTCTGTCAATAGTGCACAGTCACCTAAAAAAGTATGAAGCTAGACAACTACTTCATACCATACAATTAATTCAAGGTGAGGATAGATTTGGATATAAAACACAAAGCCATAAAATACATACAAGGAAACATAGGCAATATACTCCATAATGTTGACTCCAGTGGTGTTTTAGAGACTCTACTCAAACATTAAGTCAGCAGGCACATGAGAGTAAATGTTCTTTATCATTTACTATCAGGGATATGCAAATGGAAATCACAATGGCCTCTCCCTCCACACCTGTAAGAAGGGCTTCTATCAGGATACTCAAGTGTTGGCAAATGCTTTGAGAAAAAGAAACTGGTGGGAATGTAAACTGGTCCAGCTTCTACAGAGAACAGTATAGAGGTTAATCAAAATACAAAAATAGGTATGCCATATGATTCAGCAATTTCATTCCTAAATATCTATCCAAATGATATGAAGATGAATTTAAAAAGATATATGGACTCCTATGTTCATTACAAAAGTAATTAAATAGTGTGGTCCGGGAGGTGGTGCAGTGATAAAGTTTTGGACTCTTAAGCATGAGGTCCGGAGTTCGATCCCCAGCAGTACATGTGCCAGAGTGATGTCTGGTTCTTTCTCTCTCCTCCTGTCTTTCTCATAAATAAATAAAATCTTTTTAAAAAAGTAATTAAATAACTAATATATTTAAACTTATATGCCAAATTACAGATGACTATATAAAAATGTATACACACAGTCAAATACTGGTGCCTCTAATAACTAAAAAAAATCAAATCCTGCCACTATGACAACACACACAGAACTGGAAGGTATTATTTAGCAAAGGAAAGAGAAAGACATATTGCAAATGGCACTTACTTATAAGTGGAATATAAAGGGAAACAAATAAAAAAAAGGAATGGAATAGATAAAACCAAACCAAAACAAACCTTTGGATTCTAGCTGATGTTTTGTGTATAGAAGGAACAGAGTTGGGAGTAAAGGGTAATGGGGTTCAATGGATTGTGGTGAATGGTTATCAGTACTTTGGTGGTAGGGCATGGTGAGGTGAGACACACCTGAAAAGAATGTGCACTCCAATAACACACACAGTGTTATATTATACACCAATGTTACCTCAGTTTGAACTATAGACCTGGAATATAAATTAGCGTTTGAAGTTTAGCAATAAAGAGGGGTTTGACAATAAATGGGATAGTATTAGGAAGAGTTCTGTGTTAATATTACAGTTACATCCTCATAGCGGTGTAGTAACATAAATATACGTATATTCAGTAAAATGACAAAGACACAAATTCCCACTGTACTAATGTCAACTTATTAGTTTTGATGCTGTACCAGGACTTGATAAAAATGTAACTATAGAAAAAACCAAAGCATATACAACCTCTTCATTCTATCATTTGTAGTTTGCTATCATATCACAACTATTTGTTTCCAACAACAAGATGGGTATAAAACCCAATGTCTGAGTCTGGTAGAATTTTCTATATTCTATTCAATGTATAGTCCATTTTATTTATTTTCTTTAAAACACCATTTCATTTATTTTTGCTTCGGAAAGTGGTGAGTTTAAGTTGCCTACTAATACAGATCTAATGCTATCGCCATCATATCAAATTTCTTGGAGGAAATAGTACAAAAACTATAAAAGTTTATCTGGAACCATAAAATACTTAGGATTGCCAGGACAATCTTGAGAAAAAATAACAATTAGACCCCAAATTATACCATAGGGATATTGTTATCAACACTGCCTGGTACTAGAACAACAACAACAACAAAGACTCACAAACCAGTGAAAGAGAACTGAAAGCTAAGATATAAACCCCCGTACCTACAGACATATGATGCTTGACAAGGAGGTCAAACATTAAATGGAGTAAGGAGATTCTCTTCAACAAATGGTATTGAGAAAATTGGATTAAAGAATGCAGAAGAATGAAACTGAACTACTACATCTCACCACACAAAAAAGTAAACTCCAAAAGGATCAAAGACTTTGAATATTAGACCAGAAATCATCAAATATTTAGAGGAAAATATTTGCAGAACTCTTTTTGATATAAACCTTTGAAACATATTTGATGACTTAGATCCAACATAAGGAAAACTAAAACGAACATAAACCAATGGAATCACATCAAGTTAAAAGGCTTTTGCACAGGAAAAGGAACTATGACTAAAATAAAGAAACTCTCAATGGTGGGAGGTTTTCACATGTCACACATTGGACAAAGGCCTTGTAACAAACTCAGCAAACTCAACAACAAGAAAACCAAGTAACTCCATGTAAAAATGCAGATCAGGATCTTCACCAAAGAAGAGATCCAAAGGCCAACAAGTAAGTGAAAAAATGTTCCATGTCTATGATTGTCAGACAACAATTAAACCTGTCAGAATGTCATACATTACAAAGGACAATAACAACAAATGTTTGAGAGGATATGGAGAAAAAGGAACCTTTCTACACTGCTGTTGGGAATCCAAATTCGTAAAACCCCTGCAGAAAACAGTCTGCAGACTTCTCAGAATACTACAAATGGACTTACCCTATAACTCAGCAATTCCTTTCCTGGGGATATATCCAAAGGAAACAAACACTCATTCGAAGAGATCTGTGTATACCTATGTTGATAGTGGCACAATTTGTGATAGCCAATCTTTGAAATAACCCAGATGCCCAATTACAGATGAATGGCTAGGTAAATTGTGGTATATAGACACAAGCTTCTACGCTCACAAAGCTTTCCCCCTGCAGATGGGAACAGAGAACTTGAGCATAATTCCTTGCATATTGTAATGTGTGCTCAACCAGGTGTGTCTTTATTTTTCAGAGAAATTAACTCTTTAAACTAGAGCACTATTGTGCTATTCCATACCTATTGTGCCAGAGATCAAACCCAGCGCTTCATGTATGCAAAGTAAATGATATGCCACTGCATCAACTCTCTAGTCTCTGTAGTTTCTAATCTTTATAGACAAATAATGATTGTAGTATAGCCCATTTTTATAGAATAATTTGAAAACAAAGAAATATAAAACAACTACACATACTGGCAATCATACTGGCATTCTTTTTCCTTCCATCTGGCATTTCACATATCATATATTTTTTCTAATTAAAGATTATTAATTATTTAAGACTGATTTACAACATTATAAGATAGTAAGGGGGTATACTTTCACACCACTCTCATCTCAAAATTCTCGCAACTCATATCTTGAGTTTACCAATCAGCATCTCTGTGACCTATACTACATTTCAAAAATTACAACTCCTTTATGGCTTACTTTTTGATTCCCATGAAACTATATTGCCTCAAGAAAATTTCAACTAGATAATATAATCAACACTTAGATTATAGATAAATCCAGTCACACCCAGTGCATATGACTAAATATAAAGCAGCTCAAAGGTAAATATGAACAAGATACTCATTAGCCAATATTAACATTATAGGAAATTTCATTAGGTGTAGCCATGGAATAATAGAAGACACATGGTTACTCCCCATAGCAACTAAAAAAGTCAACCAAAGAACACTCCAAATCTCATCAAACCATAGCTGGAACATCTAAAGAAATAATCCTAGCAACAGATGGGTTAAAAGGTTTGTAAACAGTGAGCATAAAAGAAGAAAAAGACAGAGTCCCAAAATGGACAAAACTATACATGCCTGCAGCTGACACCATACATAGTGGAACGCAATGTAAACTGAACTATAGCAGGGAATTTCCGGGCTAAAGATTGGTGACTACAAGGGCATTAAAACACTAAACTGCTCATAAGGACTCACCAGGATAGCAGTGAAATAACCTGGTTGAGAATGAAAACTTGTGGTATGTCCCTTACCCAAGGCAGATTTTCAGGAGATTAAGCAGACCTGGGTGGCTGCTAGATACTAACTAAGAAAGTAAAACATTGCTTCTTTGATCAGTCAGAAGAAAACAGCTCTCACTTACGTAGTCCTCAGAGTTCTGAACACAGGCTAAAACACTGTAGAGAAGACCTGTACTTTGCAGGCATTAAATCAGTCCAGTGATATACTGTAGAATGCCCCCTCTGCAGTCCCTCTATCAATAATATGTAAACAAAGGAAAAATCCAGCACTGTAGCGAAAGTATCAACAGAAACCATACTAAATAAGCAAGCAGAAGTGAAACATACTAAACCTGGCTTCAGCTATGACAATACTTGCAGAAATTTAAACTCACAGAAAAATTCCAGGAATAAACAGAACTGAAGGACTCAACAGAGAAAAAGTTAGAAATTTCATTGCAAGCACAAATCAAAAGTCTAAAGTAAACATGCAGAACTTGAAATGATAATCAAAATTCTTACCAAGAGGGAGTCAGGGTGTAGCACAGCGGGTTAAGTGCAGGTGGCGCAAAGCACAAGGACGAGTGTAAGGATCCCGGTTCAAGCCCCCAGCTCCCCACCTGCAGTGGAGTCGCTTCACAGGCTGTGAAGCAGGTCTGCAGGCGTCTATCTTTCTCTCTCCCTCTCTGTCTTCCCCTCCTCTTTCCATTCCTCTCTGTCCCATCCAACAACAACAATAATAACTACAACAATAAAACAAGGGCAACAAAAGAGAATAAATATTAAAAAAAAAAAAATCTTCCCAAGAATAAAAGCCCAAGTCCAGGCAGCTATACTAATGAATTATACAAAAATTTGAAAGAGACCTAACATCTGTTCTCCTCTTGGTCTTTTATTAGAAAATTGAAATGGGTTCTGGAGGCGGGGCTATGGAGCAGAAGCAGCTGTGTTTCTCTCCTTTCCTTTCCCAGGTCAACTGGGACTACCAAAGGAGACCACCTGGGACCACAACAAGACAGAACTAGAACTACTTCAGGAACCCACCCAATCACAAGTGAGTGCAGACACGTGTGGCCTATGAACAGAGAGAAGCCTAGGAAGAAATTAAGTGGCTGGTAACAGTCCAGCAGTTTACCAGTTGAGACACCACCTCCAGTCTGTTTCACCAACAAAAAGAAGGCTGAAGGAAGGCTAGGACTCCCCTAAGACTCAACAAATGCAACTGTGAGTCTCCAGTGCTATTGCCCTCAGAATCTGGAGCAGCAGGGGAGAGGGGCAGGGAGGGCCTGTGCTGACAGAGGAGACAAAGAACTAATTAGGAAATCCAAGAGAAAATCTATACCTCAGTAGATTAGCTGTGGGGCTGTGAGAGTCTCTTTGCATAACCACTGGATTATCTCTGCCCCATCCTGCGTTATCACTTGGTCAGGAGTCAGTGATTAAGCTAAAAAGCCAATTTATAGTTTAAAAGCCCTCAGACTCCCATAGCCTACAGGGGAAAAAAAGAGAAAAAGAGCCTTTTAAGCCACTGTGCTCCAACTCAGGGATTAAAATACTATTGAAACAACTGTCAATTTCCATAACTGTGAACTTTTTGATTACCTAAATTAGACACAAGTCAATCCAGGCAAGAGTGATCAGTAATTTGAAAAGTACTGAGAGACCTCATAATATACTATATAAAATGGATAAACCAAAAAGAAGAAATATTAGAGAAATGAACCAGGACAAGAGTGCAGCTAAAAGCCCCCCAAAGGGTGAAGCACAAAATAATGAGGTCAACATCCAAACACTACCTAAGGAAATAATCACAGGAGTAAAGAGTTTCAAAGAATTGTCATCAGAAATGCAGAAACAACAAATGAGACCCTGAAATAAAACACTAATTATCTCAAGGTTATTAAAAAGCTGAAAGCTGAAATAGCTGAGCTAAGAACATAATTAGCTGAACAAGCTAAAACAGTATCAGAACAGGAAAACAAAATAGATGAACTCCAGAAAACAGTAGAGGCGAGAGAGAATAGATTAAATGAGGCTGAAGACAGAATTAGCAAGATCGAGAACAAATTAGAGATAAAAAAGAGATTTCAAAAAGAGATTAAGAGATACTGAAAACAACAACAGAGACCTATGGGATGACTTCAAAAGAAATAAAATACGCATTATTGGCTTACCAGAGGAAGAGAGGGAGGGGAAGAAAGCATTCTTCAGGACATAATAGCTGAGAACTTCTCTAGGCTAGAAAACATCAAAGACATAAAGGTTTAAGAAACCCAGAGGGTCCCCAACAGAATTAACAGAGACTTAAAGATACCAAGACACATCATATTTAGAATGGAAAGGAATAAGGATAAAGAAAGGATCCTGACAGCTGCAAGAGAAAAACAAAGAGACACCTACAGAAGAAAATCCTTAAGATTAGCAGCAGACTTCACACAAACACTACAGGCCCAAAGAGAATGGCAAGATAGCTATCGAGTGTTCAATAAGAAACGCTTTCAACCAAGAATACTGTATCCTGCTAGACTGTCATTCAGACTATATGGAGGCATAAAAACCTCTTCAGAAAAGCAACAGGTGAAAGAATCAACTATCACCAAGCCTGCCACCCTGAAAGAAATACTGAAAGGTCATATATCAGAACACTCAAAAATCTACAAGAATGGCGTTAAAATATCTTCAGTCTTTGATATCAATAAATGTCAATGGCCTGAATTCACCTATTAAAAGACACAGAGTAAGATGATGGATGAGAAAATACAACCCAACAATATGCTGTCTACAGGAAACCCACCTAACTCAACAAGACAAAGACTCAAAGTGAAAGGATGGAAACATATCATTAATGCTAATGACCCATAAAAAACGGCAGGAACAATGATTCTCTTATCTGACATGATAGATTTTAAAATACATAAAATTTAAAAAGATAGGGATAGACATATACTTAATATTATATACTTAATATACTTAATATTCAGTGGAAGTGTTAATCAAGAGAACTTAACAATTATTAACATCTATGCACCCAATGAGAAGCCATCTAAATACATCAAACATCTACTGAAAGAGTTACAGCAATATATTAACAGAAACACAGTCATAGTAGGGGATATTTCAACACACCACTATCTCAACTTGACAGATCATCTAGGCAGAAAATCAATAAAGACATGAGGGAGCTAAATGAGGAGATAGATAAACTAGAACTATTGGACATTTGCAGAGTTATTCATCCTAAGATACTGGAATACACATTCTACTCAAGTCCACACGGGTCATTCTCAAGGACAGATCATATGCTAGGAAACAAAGACAGCATCAGCAAATTCAAGAGCACTGAAATCATCCCAAGCATTTTCTCAGAGGACAGTGGAATTAAACTAACACTTAGCAATCAATAAAAGGTTAGTAATAGTCCCAAAATGCCAAAATGTGCAAGCTCAACAGTAAAGTACTTAACAACTACTGGGTCAAAGAGGAAATAAAGGAAGAAATCAAAATGTTTCAATAGTTCAATGAAAATGAAGACACAAGCTATCAAACTATTTGGGACACAGCTAAGGTAGTACTGAGAGGGAAGTTCATAGCCATACAAGCACACATTAGGAAACAAGAAAAAACACAAATAAATAGCCTGATTACACATCTTAAAGACCTAGAAGAAGAAGAACAAAGGAACCCTAAAGCAACCAGAAGGACAGAAATCACTAAAGATAGGGCAGAAATCAATAACACTGAAAATCAAACCATACAAAAGATCAACAAAAGTAAATGTTGGTTCTTTGAAAGAGTGAAAAAAATCAACAAACCTTTAGCCAGTCTCACAAAACAAAAAAGGGAGAAGACCCAAATAAATCGGACAGTAAATTAAAGAGGAGATATCACAACAGACACCGCAGAAATTTAACATATCATGCCAGGCTTCTATGAACAACTATATGCCACCAAGCTAGAGAACCTGGAAGAAACATAATATTTCCTAGATACCTACCAACTTCCAAAACTAAGTAAAGGGGAAGTAGATAACATGAACAGGCCCATCACAGCTAATGAAATTGAAACAGTTATCAAAAACCTTCCCAAGAATAAAAGTCCTGGACCAGATGTTTTTACATATAAACTCTATAAAACCTTCAAAGCAGAACTAATACCTCCACTTTTAAAAGTCTTCCAGAAGATTGAAAACACTGGAATACTCCCTTCCAGCTTCTATGAAGCCAATATCACATTCATACCAAAAGCAGACAAGGACACAACCAAAAAAGGAAACTACAGATCAATATCTCTGAACATAGATGCTAAAATATTGAACAAAATTCTAGTCAACCAGATACAGCAGTATATTAAAGAGATTGTTCATCATGACCAAGTGGGGTTTATCCCAGGCATGCAAGGTTGGTTTAATGCACGTGAAGCAATCAATGTGATCCACCACACAACAAAAGCAAGACCAAAAACCACATGGTCATATCAACAGATGCAGAGAAAGCCTTTGACAAACTACAACATCCCTTGATGATCAAAACACTACAAAAAAATGGGAACAGATGGAATAGATAGTGGAGTCTATATATAGCAAACCTACAGCCAATATCATACTCAGTGGTGAAAAATGGAAGCATTTCCCCTCAGAACAGGTACTAGATAGGGATACCCACTATCACCATTACTATTCAACATAATGTTGGAAGTTCTTGCCACAGCAATCAGGCAGGAGCAAGGAATTAAAGGAATACAGGTTGGAAGAGAAAAAGTCAGACTCTCCTTAATTGCAGATGACATGATAGTATACATAGAAAAACCTAAGGAATCCAGCAAGAAGCTTTTGGAAATCATCAGGCAATACATTAAGATGTCAGGCTACAAAATTAACATTCAAAAGTCAGTGGCATTCCTCTATGCAAACACTAAGGTAGAAGAAGTTGAAATCCAGAAATAATTCCTTTTACTATAATAACAAAAGCAATCAAATATCTAGGAATAAACCTAACCAAAGAAGTGAAAGACTTGTATACTGAAAATTATGAGTCACTACTCAAGGAAACTGAAAAAGACACAAAGAAGAAAAGATATTCCATGTTCATGGGTTGGAAGAATTAACATCATCAAAATGGATATGCTACCCAGAGCCATCTACAAATTTAATGCTATCCCCATCAAGATCCCAACCACATTTTTTAGGAGAATAGAACAAATGATACAAATGTTTATCTGGAACCAGAAAAGATCTAGAATTGCCAAAACAATCTTGAGAAGAAAGAACAGAACTGGAGGCATCACACTCCCAGATCTCAAATTGTATTATAGGGCCATTGTCATCAAAACTGCTTGGAACTGGAACATGAATAAACACAATGACCTGTGGAATAGAATTGAGAGCCCAGAAGTGAGCCCCCACACTTATGGATATCTAATCTTTGACAAAAGGGCCCAGACTATTAAATGGGGAAAACAGAGTCTCTTCTACAAATGGTGTTGGAAAAAATGGGTTGATACATGCAGAAGAATGAAACTCAACCACTATATTTCACCAAATACAAAAGTAAATTCCAAGTGGATCAAGGACTTGGATGTTAGACCAGAAACTATCAGATACTTAGAGGAAAATATTGGCAGAACTCTTTTCTGCATAAATTTTAAAGACATCTTCAAGAAAACGAATCCAATTACAAAGAAGACTAATACAGACATAAACCTATGAGACTACATCAAATTAAAAAGCTTCTGCACAGCTAAAGAAACTACTACCCAAACCAAGAGACCCCTCACAGAATGGGAGAAGATGTTTACATACCATAGATCAGACAAGAGGCTAACAACCAGAATATATAAAACACTTGCAAATTTCAACAAGACAACAAATAACCACATCCAAAAATGGGGGGAGGAAATGGACAGAATATCTACCACAGAATTGATCCAAAAGGCCAAGAAACACATGAAAAAAATGCTCCAAGTCTTTGATTGTCAGAGAAATGCAAATAAAGACAACAATGAGATACCACTTCTCTCCTGTGAGAATGTCATACATCAGAAAAGGTAACAGCAGCAAATACTGGAGAGGTTGTGGTGTCAGAGGAACCCCCTGCACTGCTGGTGGGAATGTCAATTGGTCCAACCTTTGTGGAGAACAGTCTGGAGAACTCTCACAAGGCTAGAAATGGACCTACCCTATGATCCTGCAATTCCTCTCCTGGGGATATATACTAAGGAAACCAACACACCCATTCAAGAAGATCTGTGTACACATATGTTATTAGCAGCACAATTTGTCATAGCCCAAACCTGGAAGCAACCCAGGTGTCCAATAACAGATGAGTGGTTGAGCAAGAGGTGGTATGTCAGTATGCTTCTAGTTCTGCTTCTGGGATCCCTTCTGTTACATTGCTTGACTTTGTGGTCTATTTACATGGTCACTCTGTTACATTGGTTTGGTCTCACACCCCTGCCTCCGGGAGATTTTGGTTTAGTCCTTGCCTTTTCACGCTTCTTCCTTCTCCCCACCCCCTATAGGATATATTTCCTTGGTTCCTGATGCTGCTGCCAGAGGAGAGAGAGGCAGGACAGAATTGTGTGATGATTAGATTAGATTAGTTTTTTGAACCATTCACTCGTGAATAAAGAAATACTACTTCTCCGCTCAGCCATGTGTCCCTGGTTGTCTGTCTCCCACCGCGAAGCTAGCCCGGCATACAGCACCCTGAACTTTGACTGACAGTGGTATATGTACACAATGGAATGCTACTCAGTTATAAAAAATGGTGACTTCACTGTTTTCAGCCGCTCTTGGATGGACCTTGAGAAATTCATGTTAAGTGAAATAAGTCAGAAACAGAAGAATAAATATGGGATGATCTCACTCTCAGGCAGAAGTTGAAAAACAAGATCACAAGTAGAACTTGAACTGGAATTGGCATTTTGCACCAAAGGAAAAGACTGTGGGGTGGGTAGGGGTAAAATACAGATCCAAGAAGGATGACAGAGGACCTAGTGGGGATTGTATTGGTATATTGTCCCGTCCCGCGGGACCTTCAATGTGGGTTAACCTAGGAGAGGGAGTAAGGACAAGGACAGGAGGGAAAATGGGGACAAGACACGCGAGAGAAATGAGACAAGTCAAGATTCTGATCAAGTCTGGTTATTAGCACCAAAGATGCTGTTTTTAAGGCCAGGGCAAGGGAGGAGTTAGCAGCTGGGTGCTGTTGATTGAAGTGGTGTGTTGTCATGGTAATCAGCTGTTATCTGGAAGGTCCTGGGTGATTCATGGGGAAGTGGGATTGGGAGAAAGGAACTTATCTGTGAACAAAGACTCTAAGGTGTAAAGAAGCAGGAACTTAACTTTTAAGCAAGGCCCTCTGTGAAAAAAGACTCTGGTCATGCCAATAGCAACCTTGAGGACACATGTGGCTCCCCACATATATGGAAAACTGGGAAATGTTATGCATGTACAAACTATTGTATTTACTGTCAAATGTAAAACATTAATTTCCCAATAAAGAAATTTTTTTTAAAAAGAGAAAGAAAATTGAAATGGGGGTAATTCTACCAAATACATCCTATGAAGTGAACATCACTCTGATCCCCAAACCAAAAAATTACTCCACCAAAATAATAAAATCATAGACCTATTTCCCTGATAAACATTCATTCAAAGATCCTTAACAAAATCTTGGCAAATCAAGTCCAATAACATATCAGGAGAACAATTCACTAAGACCAAGTGGGATTCATTCCTGGGAAATGGAGATGGTTCAATATCATCTATCAATCAATGTATCCCAGCATATGAACAGACAGAAATATAAAATTCACATGGTTATATCAATTGATACTGAAAAGGCATTCAGCAAGATCCAGGATTCATTCATGATAAAGACTCACCAGAAATTAGGGAATACGCCTTGTCTTGATGCTGAATGCGAGCAACTACTAAAGCAGTATGATGAGTCGGGCGACCCAGATGTGGCTGACCATCTCATTGCCTCCCTGGATGCAGCACGCCAAGCCCGCTGGCAACAACTCACGGAAAGTCTGAACTTCACCCACTCAAGTAGGAAGGTCTGGAAGCTTCTTCACAGACTGGGTGCCGGTAGCCAACCCCCTCCCGTCTCCCATCCTCCTGTATCTCCAAACTCAGTGGCCAGTCACCTAACTCAAGTTGGACGTGCTAAGATCGACCCAGTCTGGAAAAGAGAAATTTCCCATGAGTGGTCATCCCACTTCCGGTTATCTTGTCCATCTCCAAAACTCTCTCCCTTTACACTGTCTGAACTGGAAGACGCTTTGAAGAGGGTTAAACCGGGAACAGCTGCTGGCAATGATAACATCACCCCAGAACTCATTCTTAACCTGGGCCCCGCGGCAAAGAAGTGGCTCGCTTCATTCCTGTCCCACATCTTGGAATCTGAGTCTATGCCCAAAGTTTGGCGTCGTGCGAAGATTATAGCGGTTTTGAAACCAAAGAAAGACCCAACACTGGCCGCCAGCTATAGACCAATTTCTCTCCTCTCTGTGTGTTACAAACTCCTTGAGAGGCTGCTTCTGTCACGTATTTCTCATCTTACAGAGAAATTCCTATCACCCGCCCAGGCTGGTTTCCGCCCAGGAAGATCTACCTGCGAACAAGCCCTGGCTCTCTCAACTTACATTGAAAATGGATTCCAGAAGAATTTAAAGACGGGTGCTGTCTTTGTTGATCTCACAGCAGCCTATGACACGGTCTGGCACCGTGGTCTCCTAGTCAAGATCTCAAGATGCCTGCCTCCATGGGTGGCCAGCACTATATCGTTTCTTCTCCAAAACAGAAGATTCCGGGTACATCTGGGTGACAAGTCTAGCAGATGGAGACTTGTCTCAAGTGGCCTCCCCCAGGGCTCTGTTCTGGCTCCTACGCTATTTAATATTTACATCAATGACCTCCCAGAAACTTCTTCAAGGAAGTTCATCTACGCCGATGACATCTGCTGTGCAACTCAGGCATCCAAGTTCGACATCCTCGAGGAAACACTCACGAAAGACATGTCTCTGATATCTGATTACTGTAAAAAATGGCAACTAATTCCTAGCACTGCAAAAATGGTATCATCTGTTTTCCATCTACACCATGCCTCGGCCTCGCGTGAGCTTAATGTGCAGCTTGGCGATACGAGAATCCGGCATGAAGCCCAGCCAGTCTATCTTGGCGTTACTCTCTATCGCACCCTGTCATTTCACAAACATCTCATAAAAACTGCAGCAAAGGTGGGCGCGAGGAATAACATCATTGCAAGACTGGCCAGCTCCTCATGGGGCGCGATTGCTTCCACACTACGATCATCATCTCTGGCATTATGCTATTCCACTGCAGAATACTGTGCCCCAGTATGGTTCCGTAGCCCCCATGTCCACTTGGTCGATTCCAAATTATATTGCTCCATGAGGATAATTTCTGGAACCATCCGTTCCACCCCGGTTCCATGGCTGCCAGTTCTTAGCAACATCGCCCCGCCAGATATTCGTCAGGATGCGTCATCATCTAAGTACATTTCCCACGTCTACGCTCGACCGGACCTGCCAATATACGCGGATATCTTCGCCCACCCTGTCCAATGCTTGACGTCTCATCACCCAATCTGGTCCCCTACGCCTACACTGAACTTCTCTGTTCCAGTCTCTTGGAAACAGAGCTGGCAGTCAGCTGAGGTAAAGAACAAACACCTCATCACAGACCCCTGCAAGCGTCAACCCGGCTTTGACCTAGCACGTTATGATTGGGCCCTCCTCAATCTGTATTGAACAGGCCATGGTCGGTGCGCCGCTATGTTCCATCGCTGAGGAGCCAGAGACGACCCGAACTGCCCCTGCGGCTACAGACAGACTATGACCCACATAGTCAACGACAGCCACCTCTCCAGACTCAAAGGAGGTCTCGAAACTTTACATCAGGCTCAACCTGATGCTGTTGACTGGCTACGGAAGAAGGGCAAACGCTAGAAGAAGAAAGGAAAGAAGAATAGCTCCACAACATGATAAAGGCTAAATATGGCAAACCCATAGCTACCATCATTCTAAAAGCTGAAAATTCCCTGAAATCATGAACTAAGCAAGGATGTCCACTATCTACAGAATCCATGAGGTCCTTGCCACAGCATTCAGACAAGAAAGAAGTATCAAAGATATACATACTGAAAAGGAAGAAGTAAAGTTTTCACTATTTTGCTGATGACATGATACTATACCTAAAGAATCCTAAAGATTCTACAAAAAGAAAAAAAAAAACTACTGGAAATAATAATTTCAATGAAGTAGCAAGATGCAAAATCAGTAAGTATAAATATGTGTCATTTCTGTATAAAGATGAGTCAGAGGAAAGAAAAGTAAAAGACTCAGCCCCATTTACAACTGAACCCCGCCCCCAGTAAAATAGCTTGGGGTGAATCTCATGAAGAAGGTGAAGAACCTTTACAGGGAAAACTATAGGACATCATTAAAAGCATGACAAACAGAAAGAGAAGAACATTTCTTGCTCCTAAATTGTTAGAATAGCATTAAAATGACCATTCTACCAAAATCAATCTATAGCTTCAATTAAATTTCTATCCACATCCCAATGATATTTTACAAGGAAATCAAATAATTGGTCCAAAGATTTGTGTGGAAGCACAAAAATCATGAGTAGCCAAAATACTTCTGAGAAAAAAAGACAAAAAAACAAAAAAGGAGGTAGTGGGGGCTATATTGTTATGTGGAAAACTGGGAAATGTTATGTATGTACAAATTATTGTATTTTACTATCAACTGTAAACTATTAATCTTCCAATAAACAAATAAAAAAAAGAGGTATCACGCTTCCAAACTTCAGTTTATACTACAAAGCAATTGAAACTAAAACAGCAGTACTATAATAAAAATGGAGTCAATGGAGTCACTTGAGTCAATGGAGCAGAATGGAGAGCCCAGAAATGAGCCCACACATAGACAGTCACCTAATATATGACAAAGAGGCCAAAACCATTCAATAGGGTAAAGAAGTTCTCTCCAACAAATGGTGCTGGGAAAATTGGACAGTCACATATAGAAAAGTGAAACTAGAATACCACTTAATATCATACATGAAAATCAGATCAGAATGGACCAAAGATGTGGATATGAGACCAGGAACTTGAAAATATGTAGAAGGAAATATCAGTGAAACACTGCAGAATTTTTATATCAAAGAGATACTTGGAGACTCAATTCCATGAACATGGGAAATAAAAACAAGAGTAAATAAATGGAACAGCATTAAACCAAAAAGCTTTTACATATAGAAAAAAAAACTACACAGGATAATCAGGTAACCTAGTAAATGGGAGAAGATACTTGCACATCACTCACCCAACACGTAACTGAAATCAAACATTTAAAAAGAACTGGTAACAACTTAACAAAAAGGAAATAAAATAGAAAAAAGTGGGCCACAGAACTAAATAGACAGTTATCTAAAGAATAGACATGCATGGCCCACAGGCATATCAAAAAATGCTCCACTTCACTTGTCATTAGAGAAATGAAAATTAAAACTACACTGGGTGGAGCTGGACAGTGTCTCACCAGGTTAAGAGCACTTTACTATAAGCAAGGACATTGGTTGAGTCCTCGCTTGCTCCCCACCTGTGGGGTGGGGCCATTTCTGATGGGTGAAGTAAAACATCCTATAGATGTTTTTCTCCTCTCTATCTCTATCTCCATCTTCTCTAAATTTCTCTCAATCCCTATCAAATAAAATAGAAATAATTAAAAAAAAAACTACACTGAGATTCCCACACTTGTAAGAATAGCCTACATCAACAAAACAGGAAATGTTAGTTGTTTGTAAAGTTGTGTAGAAAAGAGAACTCTGCTATACTGCTGTTGGGAATACAAACTGTGGCAAGCCCCTTTGGAGACCCCTTAAAGAAATCAAAATGAGGGAGTTGGGCGGTAAAGAAAGACACCTGAAGACTTGCTTCACCGCCTGTGAAGCTACTCCCTTGCAGGTGAGGAGCCAGGGGCTCGAACTAGGATCCTTATGCCAATTCTTGCACTTCTCGCCATGTGCACTTAACCCGCTGTGCTACCACCCGACTCCCAAGAACACTGAAGTTAAGTATTGGAAACCTCAAGCAATCATCCATGACAACCTGATTCTTAATCTCCAGATTCTCCTAACCTAGTCTTTCTGGAAAGAACGACAAACATATATATCATCCTTGATTAAAATGTACAGTTATTAAAATGAAGATTTAGAAGTTAATCACATGGAAGAACTTTTGGTGTCAGCAAACAGAAATAGAGAGATACCCCCAGACCATTCACTGCAGCAGAACAGTCCTCAGACCAAATGTCACAGAAACCAACAATCCATAAAAGTTAATGCAAGAAGTTTAACTGTGACTAGCACAAGAGCAAATTAAATAAAACTCATAATATTAAAGTTACTCAACATTACATCAACATTATAGTGAACAGACTAAATTTTGATTCAGAGGAATTACTGAACTCATTCTGTCCCTTTTCTAGTAGAATTGGGTTATTGCAGGATAGATAAAAGGGAATCTTTGATAAGAATCTTACCAGTACGATATTTTAGTTCGATGAGAGTTTCACCTTCTCTGCTTAGTTCTGTTACTTCACAGGTGTAGTTTCCTACAGCAGCCTCACTCTTATCAACTGTCAAAGAGGCAATGCCAACTAGTAAATCCGATGGCGTGATTTTTGCACTCTGATACTCCTTGCTAGTCACAGTCTTTTTTTGAGCTCCATCAAAGATGAGAATTTCTTTTCCTTTAAATTTCCATTTCACGTACATTTCATTAAGGTTTTGTGCTCCCACATTAGTGACTAAGCATGGGATGACAATAGTTTTGTTGCAAATGGTGTATTCTACTGATTTAGTTACATTAAATATTAGTTGAGCTGAACCTAGAAAAGAAAAAAAAAACATATTGTTATATTTCCTTGTAGAATTCTGTGTCATCATCAATTGTTCACTTAAGCAAGCAGTGCAGCTATTAGGAAAAAAAAGACTGGCATGATGAAAAAAAATTATTATTTTACTATTAATTTGTACAAATTGGTGGACAACACTGTAAATTTTCCATTAGTTCAGTAACACAAAATATATATTATCTTGTATCCTGGGAATAGATTCATCAATCACCCTACTGGAACATACACATGTAGCATCTAGCTTTGGGAGTTTTTAAGTAAACATTGCCATCTAATGATTTATGTTTAAAAATACTGCCCTTACTGTAGGAAAATTCTAAGCAGGAAATCAAACTGCATAATATATTTAGTCTCAACTAATTTATTTTGTCATCATTCATGCTTCCCCCTGTTCTGGGTCAACTTTTTTCAACTAGAATAAGAGGGAAAGAAGAAAAAAACATATTCTATCTACCACCTGAGGAAGATGGGTCCTGAAATTGCAGCAGCTTGGAACATTCTGACTCATGACTACCGAAAGTGAGCTCAGATCTAAAGGGATGCAGGGGTGACATAGGCTCCTAAACTGAATATGGGCCCCAGATTAGACCAAATCAACAGGGTTTACAGTCAACTACTCTCTTCCCTGATCCAGTTTTCTAGCCCTTTCTCCAGCCATGAAATCATCTCCCCAGACAATAATTTGGGTCCATCTGCATATCCGATGTCATGCTCAGAAAAAAAAAAAGAAAAAACCAGTAGTCATGGGCCCTTTGGAATATAACTAAAATAGGCCTACTAGCTACCTACAAAATGGAGACCTTAAATCTTCATCTGCAATATTCGGCCTTTAGGTTCATGATTAGTCAACAATTATTTTGGCTTTATATGTTAACTCTTTTTTTCAGCTACCAGGTTCCAGATGCTACCATAATGACAACTGGACTTCCCTGGACAGACAACACCACCAATGCATCCTGGAGCCCTGCTTCCCCAGAGCCCTGCCCCACTAGAGAAAGAGAGAGACAGGCTGGGAGTATGGATCGACCTATCAACGGCCATGTTCATCAGGGAAGCAATTACATAAGCCAGACCTTCCACCTTCTGCACCCCATAATGACCCTGAGTCCATACTCACAAAGGGATAAAAAATAGGAAAGCTATCACGGGAGGGGATGGGCTACGGAGATCTGGTGGTGGGAACTGTGTGGAGCTGTACCCCTCTTTTTTATTTTTATTTATAAAAAGGAAACACTGGGGAGTCGGGCAGTAGTGCAGTGGGTTAAGCGCATGTGGCGCAAAGCGCAAGGACCGGAGTAAGGATCCTGGTTCAAGCCCCCGGCTCCCCACCTGCAGGGGAGTCGCTTCACAAGTGGTGAAGCAGGTCTGAAGGTGTCTTTCCCTCCTCTCTCCGTTTCTCTCTGTCCTATCCAACAACGACGGCATCAACAACAATAATAACTATAACAATAAAAACAACAAGGGCATCAAAAGGAAATAAATAATTTTTTTAAAAAAACGGAAACACTGACAAAAATCATAGGGTAAGAAGTTGCACCCCTTTTATCCTATGGTTTTTGTCAGTGTTTCCTTTTTATAAACAAAAATTTAAAAAAAAAAAACAGACATAGCAACATTTTAAGGTAATGACCTGGACTTTCACTGACTGACAGTAAAATTGTGACACTGCTTGGAATTTGCCACCTCAACCAACCTTGTAGACATCCAGAGCTCAACTCTTGCCAGCTTTCTATATTACTGGCTATACAAATATTAAGAACTTCCAGTCAAATCCTGGACTTCTAATCACATTGTTCAAAACATTGCAGTTGTAAATTATTTCCTCTGAAAAAGAAGCATTAAGGAAGAGACTACAGTCAAGGGCAACAAAGAGAGAAGAATGTATTCTGACAGTGAAATTAGGAACGAAGAAAAATAAGGTGACTGCCTTTGAAGTAAACAAAAAGATTGAATGTCCTCTCATTGAAGTGTTAAGATATCTTCTGGTAAAACCTTAGAGAACATCAGATTTATAGGCACCTCTGAATTCTCATGTATTTGGCTGGGATATTTTCTAATTACTCAAGCTAGAGGAAACTGATGGTAACACAATGTATTATAGCCAGAGACGACCCGAACTGCCCCTGCGGCTACAGACAGACTATGACCCACATAGTCAACGACTGCCACCTCTCCAGATTCAAAGGAGGTCTCGAAACTTTACATCAGGCTCAACCTGACGCTGTTGACTGGCTACGGAAGAAGGGCAAACGCTAGAAGAAGAATAGTCCACAGAAATATACATAGTGGTCGAGGAGATACACCAGTGGATAAAGCACATATCTTATCCAATGTGAGATGTTGTGCCTGGTAGCACCTTGGACAGCACCAAGATAATTCTGGATCTTTTTCTCCCCAAACACTTCTTGCTTATTCAAGCACATAAAATAGATATTTATTTTTATATTTATTTATTTATTCCTTTTTGTTGTCCTTGTTTTTATTGTTGTAATTATTATTGATGTCATTGTTGTTGGATAGGACAGAGAGAAATGGAGAGAGGAGGGGAAGACAGACAGGGAGAGAGAAAGACACCTGCAGACCTGCTTCACTTCCTGTGAAGCAACTCCCCTGAAGGTGGGGAGCTGGGGACTCGAACCAGGATCCTTACTCGGGTCCTTGCGCTTTGTGCCAGGTGTGCTTAACCAGCTGTGCTCCCGCCCGACTCCCTGAATAGATATTTAGCCATGGAGGCAATTCAGAAGTATTTCCATGTATGAGGCATTGGGTTCATTTCCAGGCATTACAAAATGCAAAAGAGAAGGAACAGGAGAAGGGAAATGGGAAAATCAGGATAGATTTTGTCCATTTACTGGTTTGTTAATTAATGTGTGAAAGAAGATATTTGGTATATGTTCATTTAATATGAGTTTGAGTCAGAATTTTAGAGTCTGAAATTATTCATTTAAAAAGAAGTAGAAGTGGAACCATCCAACAGAACTTTTTGGAAGGCTCTAATAAGTGCAAAACATAGAGCAAATACTCCATAATTTCAGTTACATGTCTAGAAAAAAAATTTTTCTAAATAATAAAGAAGGCATTAACTGCACTGTATTATTTGTTGTAGAAAATTATAGCTGAAGCAATATAAAAATAAGTATTGTCAACTAAAACCAAAATAAAACTAACCTGGATAAAGCATCACTTTAATAACCTGTGCACAAATTAGGAGTAAGGGTAATTCAAATAATGTAATTTTATCTGATGTTAACTTCAACTTTATTTCATGTTAATATTTATTATTATTAAAACCTATGTAACAAAATTTTCTGACTTTGTCTTTCTCTCATTTGCCTACTACCTTCTTACAAAACAACAAAGTGAAGGAAAAGCTTAAAATATAGAGAGCAGAATGCCAATAGATGTCAGTGCTCACCCAGCAGAGAGCACATGTGTGAGGGACCTGCAGGAGAGCTCTATCAATAGTGGAGCAGTGCCGCAGGCCTCTGTTTCTCTTCTCTCCCCAGTCTCTTGTCTCTCGTCCTCCATTAACAGTAATGGCATTTACATACTTTCCTCATATTTGGGAGCTACCCTCTGCCCTGATCCAGCTTTCTAGTCCTGTTCTCAACTCTGACACCATCTTCCCAAATAATGCATTTAGTCCACCTGCATGTTAGCTATCAGGCTAGGGCATAAATTACTAAAGCCATGGGCCACATGGAACATACCTAAAATAGACTCTTTCCACACAAAGACCCCTAGTTTCTTTTGCTCTATTCCTATCTTTGGGTTTCTATTTATTGAACAATTTGCTTTATATCTTACTGGTTTTCGGCCACCAAGGTGCAGGCGCAACCATGACAACATCCTGACCTCCTCTGGCAGATGACCTCACCAATGTGTCATGGAACATCACCTCTCCAGAGTCCTACCCCAATAGGAAAATACAGAAACAGGCTGGGGGTATGAATACAAACAGATTTGCCAATGTCTGTGTCCAGCAGAGAAGCAATTATAGGAGCCATACCTTCTACCTTCTGCTCCTCAGAAAGAATTCTGGTCAGCGGGGGTGGGGGGGCAGGCAGTAGCACAGTGGGTTAAGCGCACATGTTGTGAAGCACAAGGGTCAGCAGCATAGGGATCCTGGTTGGGGGGGGGGAGGGAGAGGGGCATCTGTGGGGGGGGGGTCGCTTCACAAGCATTGAAGCAGGTCTGCAGGTATCTATCTTTCTCTCCCCTCTCTCTCTTCCCTACCTCTCTTGATTTCTATCTGTCCAATCCAACAACAGTAACAACAACAAGGGCAACAAAAATGGGGAAAAATGGCCTCCAAGAGCAGTGGATTTGTATTGCAGGCACCTAGGCCCAGAGATAACCCTGGGAGGGAAAAAATTGTTCCAGACTCCCATAGCAATAAAGAATAGGGAAGCTTCCAATGGAGGGAATGAGACATGGAACTCTGGTGGTGGTAATTGTGTGGAATTGTTCCCCGTTATCTTACAATCTTGTTAAACATCACTAAATCACTAATAAAAAATTAAAATAAAAAAAGATTGGTGGCAACAATGAAGACATGCAAACACCAGGTTCCAACATTAACCTGGTGGCAAAAATAAATAAAATAAAGAGGACAAATTAAAAAAAAAAACATATAACTAGCATGAGAACATTCTGATATGCCTTTAGCAGTCTAAATTAGTTAAGGATATATGAATATAATCTTAGTGATACAAGAATTACAGATCAAAGTAACAGGAAAATTATTTTACTTTACTTGTTTTGTTTTATTTATTGGATAGAAACAAAGAAAAGTCAAGAAGGAAGGGGAATATAGAAAGGGACGATGAGAGATACCTGCAGCACTGCTACAGCACTCCACGAAGCTCTCCCTCTGCAGGTAAGGACAGGGAGGTTGAACCCAAATTCTTATACATAGTAACATTTGTACACTATAGGGTGAGGCAATGCCTGGTCCCTGTATGAATAATTTTAGGAGCTGACAATTCCTACCACTTCATTCAAAGTTTATCTATTGACTCTATTTTTTAACTCACAGTAAATATTAGTGGTTTTTGTTTGTTTTTTTTATTTCTTAATTTGTTTCTTTTTGGTCATTGCCAGGGCTTTCGCACTCCTGGCAAACATACTGAGATTTTTTTTTTTCTTTCAGACAGACACAGAAAGAGACAGGGGGCTGGGCACTGGCACATCCAGTTAAGTGTGTATCATACTAAGTGCAAGGACTGCACAAAGATCCAAATTCAAGTCCCCAGCTCCCTGCCTGCAGGGGGGCACTTCACAAGCAGTGAAACAGGTCTGCAGGTGTTTATCTTTCTCTCTTTCCCTCTCTATCTACCCTTCCCTCTCAATTTCTCTCTGTCCTAACCAATAAAATGGGGGGGGGGGCATCTGCCAGGAGTGGTGGATTTGTAGTGCAGGCACCTAGCAGCAGCAATAACCCTGGATGCAAAAGAAAAAAGAAAAAGAGAAGAAAAACAACATACAAGTTCTGCTTTGTGTTTTTTTCTTCTGTTCTTATTTTTCAAATTTTGTCTATGAGTGAGATCATCCCATATTCCTTCTTCACTGTCTGAGCTCACTTAACATGATTCTTTCAAGCTCCATCCAAGATGGGGTGAAGAAGGTGAATTCACCATTTTTTATAGCTGAGTAGTATTCCATTGTGTATACAGACCACAACTTACTCAGCCACTCATCTGTTATTGGACACCTGAGTTGCTTCTAGGTTTTGGCTATTACAAATTGTGTGGCTGGGGCCTGACTGAGTGTACATACTACAATGTACAAAGACCCAAGTTCAAGCCCTCAGTCCCCACCTGCAGGGGGATTGTTTTGCAAGTGGTGAAGCAGTGTTGCAGGTGTCTCTCTGTCTCTCCCTATCAGCCCCTTCCCTCTCAATTTCTAGCTGTCCTTATCCCATAAATAAAATAAAGATAATAAAAAAATTCTTCCAAATTGTGCTGCCATGAATATAGGTATACACAAATCTGTTAGGATGGTTTTGTTTGGTTCTTTGGGATATATCCCCAGAATAAGAACTGCAGGGTCATAGGGTAGGTCCACTTCTAGTCTTCTAGGAGTTCTCCAGACTACTTGAAGAAATCTTTTTAATATTTAATAAAATAACATTATTCTTTGACCACAGTACCTTTCATATACATAACAAATGCTATAACAAATACAGTTTCTTATAGCACAGGTAATATATAACAATATATAGCATATATATACAGGTAATAGTTTCTGAAAGCATGTTTAATCTTGTTCTCCTTCCTACCACTATTCAACTGAATTCATCCCCTCTTTATCGTTCCCAAGGCACCCTGTTCAAGTGCTAAGTACCTACTATCAAATCTTATAGTTACTGTTTTAATTAACTGATCTTTCCACTAAGCCCAAAAAGTAGAAAAGCAATGATGAAGTCATAATTTGGTATCCTATGGCTCTAGTCCAAGATAGGACTCAATATATATTTTTTCTTTGATATTTTATATCATCATCATCACCAGGGTTATCTCTGGGGCTTTGTACCGCACTATAAATCTACTGCTCCCGATGGCTTTTTTTTTTTTTTTTTTTTTTTTTTTTTAACCAGAGCACTACTCAGCTCTGGATTATGGTAGTGCAGAGGATTGAACCTGGAACTTTGGAGCCTCAGGCATGACAGTCTCTTTGCATAACCATTATGCTATCTACCTCCACCCTCCAGGTGGCCATTTTTACCTTCTTGTTTCCCTCTATTCTATATGATAAAGAAATTGAGAGGGATACATATATGGGGGGGGGGAGGCAGACACCTGCAGATCTGATTCACTGTACATGAAACTCTCCTCCCCTGCACGAGTGGAACAGGGGTACAAACATGGGAACCTGGCTCCCTGTGCATAGTAATGTGTGTGCTCAACCAAGAACACAACCGCCTGGCCTGGGACTCGATATATTCTTATGAATGTAAAAGAGTTTAAAGGATGAATTCTGAGGAAACATATCAGAGAGGATCCACGTTCTTTTTCATGGTTCCACTGTTTCTCACTTATAAAAACCTGAGTAAAGAATCATGAAGCTTCATATTAATATTTCAATAAAAATTTCAATCAGCTATTCTCTAAAAATTACACTGTGTATGTAAGAGTGATCTCCTTAGACAGTTATGTTTAAACTGGGCCTTAAAGATGAATTTAAATGTTATAGGAAAGGAAGAGCTTTAGAGACAGAATAATTAACATGTTAGAAGTGAAGAAAATGAGTAACAGAAAATAAAAGATTATTCTGGCGAACTCAAGGAAAAGAGGGTTTAAAATATTATAGGAGCCAAAAGATGACTCATGCATGAGGACATGGGTTCAAGCCCCCAGCCACCACATGGGAGCACCTGCACAGGCAAGTTTTCACAAGCAGTGAAGCAGTACTGTGGGGTCTCTCTCTCTCTCTCTCTCTCCTTTTCTGTGTTTCTTTCCGTCTCTGTCTCTCAACCTCTATCTTTAAAAAAAGACACACAGAGAAAGGGAGACAGACAATGAGTGAATGACTGCGGTAATGGTGGCATTATGCAAAATTAAAAGATTCAGCAATAACTCTAATGGCTAAAAAATTTTTTAAAGACTGCCTTGAATATCATCTGCAGGAAAATGACAACTGGAGAGGAGATCGACAAGTGGCAGTAACCTTAAAGACAAAGAAATAAAACTAATGTTAGTCAGATATATGCAATGAGGAAGAAAAGGGGAGAAATGAGCTGCTAAGTCAAGTCTATGTGCACGCATAACTAGTTTGGTTGCGAATTACTATAGAGAAAAGTAACTGAGGAGATGTAAAGGAAATGCCCTTTCAATACTGAGTAGATGGGAGTATGGGACAATGAAATGGAGATGTCTATGAGACCCCAGGACATATGGACTGATACTTAATAAGAAAGCTAGGAGCTACAAATACCTAGAAATAAGTAAGAAAACAGATGGCAATTGAAATCATGAGCATAAATAAGACTGCCCAGAGAGTCATTGCAAAGCAAATAGAGGAAGTAACGGAAAATAAAACGTTGGGGAACACCAGTAATTATGAAGCAAATAGTTGAAAAGCAATAAACCAAGGAAGTGAGAAAGAGAAGTGACAGAAATAAGTGAAACAGTAAAGAACGCCAGGGCAGACATGAAGGGAGAGTCTTAATTTGGAATAATCGGTTATTTAGTAGGTTGAGTGAAAACAGCCTCTAAACTGAAAATTCCATCATTAGTTTCTTTTTTTTTAAAAAAAATATTTTTTATTTATGGGGTTGGGTGGAGGTGCACTTGGTTGAGTGCACATGTCACAGTGTGCAATCTGCCTGGCTTTAAGCCCCTGGTCCCTACCTGTAGGGGGAAAGCTTCACAAATGGTGGTGAAGCAATGCTGCAGGTGGCTCTTTCTCTTTCTCTCTCTTTATCTCCCCCTTCCTCTTTTTTTTTTTTCTTGCCTTCAGGGTTATAGCTGGGGCTTGGTGCCTATACTACAAAGGAGGACATTTTCCCCATTTGTGTTGCAGTTAATGTTATTCTTGCCATTGCTATTATTGTTGGACAGGACAGAGGGAAATCGAGAGAGGAGGGGAAGACAGAGAGGGGGAGAGAAAGACAGGCATCTGCAGATTCTCCTCACTGCCTGTGAGGCAACCCCTATGCAAGTGAGGAGCTGGGGGCTCAAATCTGGATCCTTAAACCGGTCCTTGTGCTTCACACTATATGTACTTAACCTGCTGCACTACAGCTGTACCCTCTCCCACTCCCCCTCAATTTCTGCCTATCTCTACCCAATAAATATATAAAGATTTAAAAATATGTTTACTTACTTATTTAGGATAGAGACAGAGAAGTTGAGAGGGAAGGGGAGATAGGTTGGGAGGAAGGGAGAAAGAGACCTGCAGCACTACTTCACCACTCATGGAGCTTGAATCAGCCTGGCAGATGGGGACTAGGGGCTAAAACCCAGGTCCTTGAACACTGTAACATGTGTGATCAACCAGGCTCACACGCCTGCTCCCCCACCCATCATTAGTTATACATTATGTATTAATTTATTGGGTAGAGATAGAAATTGAGAGGGGAGAGGGGAGATAGAAATAGAGAGAAAAAGACAAGACACTTGCAACACTGCTTTGCATTTCAGGAAGCTTCCCCCTTGCAGGCAAAGACTGGAGGCTTGAACCTGGGTCCTTGCACATGGTAACATGTCTGCTCTACCAAGTGTGCCACTGCCCAGCCTCTCATTAATTTCTTCATTTGTAAGATGTCAACAGACAGGTGAGATCAGAAGGAGAAAGAAGATGCAATGATTCACTTTCAATAAATTTGTACGTGTAAGAAAGCAGAAGGAAGAGACAATAATAGCATAGAGTGTGGAAGTAGAGACAAGAGAGAATGTTTGGTTTTTCTTGTTTTTAATATGAAAAAAAGTTGAAGAAATCAAGAGGGAGAGGGAGAGAAGGAGAGAGGGAGGGAGGGGAGGGGAGGGGAGGGGAGGGGAGAGAGAGAGAGAGAGAGAGGAGACCAGTGACACAAGGCTGAAGAATTAAGATTGTTGGGCAAGTCTCCAAAGTGATAGAAGTGAAAGGCAGGTAGCCCTTTCCTGAGAAAGGTGGATAGGTATTTCTCTGGAACTGGGTGAAGGAAAAGAATGAGATGGAGATTGCTTAAGATATTACAGATAAGTTTAGTAATGGTGGGAGGAAAGTTGACAAAGAGTCCACACCACACATCACTATTTTTTGCAGTGGAGTAGGAAGTTAATTATCTACTCAGAAATGATGTTCAGGAATGGGGTAGAAAACCTGAACAGTCACTAAGGTAAACAAAGAAAAGCTTGCAAGTTAAGATACCTGCCAGAGATGAATCCTACCAAATTTTATCATCAGATTTAGCCCCTAGAACTGGAGGCTCACAATGAATTGGATGAAAATTGGGAACAAAAAGGAAGATCTGGTAAACTAAGTATGTCCCAGGGTAAATAAAGTGGGGTATTCATAAGCTTCTTAATTCTGACTCAGTTATCCTTCTCACTGTGTTTAAAAATGACCTTATAAAAATGGAAGTGGTTGAACTAAAATTACAAGGTAAAATCAGTAACTCCCCCAGAATTATGGCCTTATCAGGCACTCAAATTAAGCACCAATGGGGGAATCAAGACAAAAAGGGCCACTGAAATAGCTCACGTGGACAGGGTGCTGCTTTGTTGTGCACATGACCCAGGTTCCAGCCTGGCCCCCACTGCACTGAAGGAAACTCCTATGCTGTGGTCTCTTTCCCTCTTTCTCTCTGCCTCTCAGTTTCTATGTAAGGTAACAATAACAGCCACCCCTAATCTCTAAAAATTATTACTTTTGGAGCTATTAAGAGGCACACAATCTTAAATTCATCTACACACCCAAGAAGGCACTGCAAAGTATTAGGAGCATAGTGCATGAATTTATACATGCTTGTAATAGAAAAATAATTTTGACAGACCCTGTACTTGCAAAATCCCTTGCCTTGTCAGTTAAATGTGATGAGTATTCAAATATGCACATTTACTCTCCTAAGCACCACTCTGGCACGTGGCTTGTGGGGGAGACTGAGCTCTAGACCTCATATATTCAAGGTGAGTGCCCTACTCACCGTGCCATCTCCCAGGCCCATCTAGCCTAAATCTCAAACTCTGAAGGCACTCAGATTCTGAATCTTGTACTGCTGCTCCATGAATATGGAATGAAATATTCAAAAGAGGTTATGTCTTGTAACTCTTATTTTGACTGCAGGTAAGCAGAAAGAGAAAAGAAAAAAAGTTCTTTTGTCTTAGTCTAGGCACATCATAATTATATTTCCTAGTTGCTCAACATTTTTTACTTTAGGGCTGCAATAAGTTTAGCAAAACTGATCCTCACCATTATTCTCCTCTCACAAAAGAAACATCTGTACTTACACAAAAAGTGAAAGTAGCTCTGTGACAACCCAAGACTGTATTATATTAGGCTGAGGCACAAAAATACAGAAGAAATTTTTATCCTGTATAAAGAGCTGACTGCAGGAGTCTAAAACATAAGGTAGTTAACAAGCATTGTACATAAACAACACTAATGTATTATAAATAATGCTTATACAAGCTACAGTTGAATTAATGTTATGGATATTTAACATTTAACAATGAGTGAGTCTTGCATATAGAGTATCTGTTAGTTTGGGGAGAAAAATACCTATTTTTCATCTTTAGAACCTGGCCTTTCAAAGCTCCATTACCAAACTGAGTGGCAAAGATAAAACATCTGCCTGGTACATATGACAGCATGAGCAAGTGTCCTAATGGTAGGCATTTAGTGTAATGCTTTAGCATGCTGCCTCTAGACTGCTGAGGAGGCCCCATAAATAAGTACTTTTAAATAGGCACTTACTTCCTTAAAATGGCAACTTGTATTTACAAGTAATATATTCTTTAAGAGAAAGGAAAACATTTTTACTTAAGCATGACAAATTACTCTAAACTCAGACAATGAAAAATGTTCTTAATTTAATCATTGGTGCCCTTGATTTTTAAACTCATTTTTGAACTAAGAAAAGCCATTCAGCCACAGAAAAAGCAGTTCACATCACTGTCATTTTGGAGGGCGAGGTATTGTTTGCCAGTTAGTGAGAACCACTAAAACTGTTGATGTGCTTTTAAACAAAGTATAATTGGACATATGGGATGTGGGGGAGGAAATAAGCATAGTAATCCATCCTGCATCTCTGTAAACCAGTACAGGGGTTGCAGTTTGCCTGTATTCAGATGGAAAGAACATTTCAGATAACAACTCCTAGTACAAAGGTAAACTAAAACTATAGTGACTACCAGAAAATTACTTTCATTACCAGTCATTTGTAATTAAAAGTAAAATAAAACTTCAGTATATATAAGCATATACATTCAAGATTTTCTTGCATGTTCGAGAGTCTAAATTCAGTCTCCTAAATATCCTGGTTTGTAACTACTTGTGCTCGGAGATTGTTAACACTATTCATATATGTTCTTCCTTTTAAAAATACATACTAAACCACCAAAAAATTCACTATATATTAGGGCAAACACTGTGTTACAGTCAGAAGTTAACAGAATCCAAAACACATAATGCTTCTATTTTGCTTTTTTAAAGGCTATTATCAACTAAATAAAAGAAAGTACCATAAATTCAGAATCCTGTGACTCGATAAGGATGGAAGCACATCAATACTGTATGAAAATGAGTACTAATCAGATGTGATGTAAGTATTTCTCAAGAAGGCCTAGCAGAATTCCTTTTCCCCAAGCTATTGTAACAATTCTTTCTAGTTCTCTTGTAATAGACCCTTATTTTTAAAACAGTACCTGATTTCCTTGTCATTATTCAACCGATTCTGATGTTAATGGCTTAAAATACTGATATTTTATTATAAATTCATAATTTGATACCATATGAAGTATTTTTCATAGAACAGGTATGGGGGGAGTACTATTTCACTTATAGCTACAGAAATAAAATGGGCACAAGTGACGATGACAGTAAATATTACCTTATCTAACAGAATCCTAAACATACTAGAATAACTATCAATAGCTCCAACATCTCGGAATGTTTCAGAGGAGACAAAGTGACAAGCAAGGACTTTAAAGCATCTTAGAAACTGCTTGAAGTCACAAACCATTATAAACAGCACCGTAAAGCTAATAACCAGTTGAAAATCTAATTCTTACCACCGTAGGATTAATTATAGCACATAATTGTTGCTGTTACTCAAACTCAATTCTGAATCTTACAGCAAGTTCTATACAGAAGGCTCTACTGATGCAAAATGTGAAGGGCGCGCTGTTGAGATTCTTTTTAAAAGGGGGGGGGGGTTTCCTAATCTTTCAGTTGTTACAGACAAAGCACAGGTCCTTTCAAAAAGGGGAAAGATTCCCAACGCTGGCGGGCAAGGGGGAGGAGTTCTAAAAACCCCTCTGGCAGTGGAAAGACATCAAATCCCACTGTGCTGAAAAAAAAAAATGTTTTGACAAGAGGTTATTGTCTTCCTTTTCCACTTAAAATGTGGTTTTTAAACAGCTTTCCCATATTGTGGGGGGTGGGGGCACTTAAAAAGCTATTTAAAATAAATATTTAAGTGGTTGATGGGATATAGGGGTTTCGGAAAAAAAAAAAAAAAGAGTTTCCAGGAAGCTTCTTTCCAGGGTGAAAAAGGCCGGCGGAGCGCAGGGGTTCTGCTGATGAAATAAATGCTGGGTCGGAAACGAAACTTGACTGCGTCCTCAACTCCCGTGTTGATGAGGGAGGGCAGACCCAGGAGCCACCCGGCCTGGCAGACTTCGCCAAAATGCGCACTTCCATCGCCAGAGGCCCCGGCCCTCCCACTCTCCCTCCTGCATCCCCCTGCCAAGCAAAGAAAAACAGAAAACAAACAGACAAAAAAACCCGCATTTAAGCACCAAGTAAGAACAGGGTGCAAAGGAGAGGGAACCCTAAACGCCTTCACCGCCTAACCTCCGGACGCGCCTTTTTTCTTTTCTTTTTTTTTTTTTTTTACAGTTAATTTTTGCGCGAGGTACACGATTTGGAATCTCCCTTTGGCTTGTGAGCCCGGAGCCAGAGAGCGGGAGGGGAAGGAGTTGTGCCCCGCTCTCACCCAAAGGGGAGAGGAAGGAGAGAAAGGGGAAAAGAGCACCCACATCTTGGGGAGTGCGGGGGGGGGGGCCTCTAGGACGCCGCGGGGCAGCCCGGGGTGCAGCCCACTCGCCGGCGGGGGCGCCGCGGGGGCGTCGCGACTCCAGCCGCAGAGCCCGACGCGGGGACACTCACCGCAACACGCAGAGCCCAGCAGCAGCGCCACCACCAGGGGCCACATCTTCGTACCCGCCGCAGGGTCGCCACGGCCGCCGCAGGTGTCAGGAACAGCCTTCACAGGCGAGATCGGCCACCGCGTCAGCGACCGCCCGCCTGTCACTAGCAGAACCAGACGCCCAGGAGCTTGGCCGCGCGCACGCGCGCTCTCGTGTCCCCCACACACACACACCCGGCGAGAGCCGCGCACGCACACTCGCCCTCGCCTACGCCCCTCTGCCGCCGCCGTTGACGCGCTGCAGTCCCCGCCCTCCCGCCCGCCCGCTCGCTCAGGAACCTGCTCAGCCGCGGTCCGGGTGCCGCTGCGTGCCAGGCTTCCTGCTCACGCCCCGTAACACTGTGACAGGCAGCCTCTCGGGTCTCGGTTCGCGTCCTCAGCCGCCACTGGAGGCTGAGCGTGTGTTGCTACGCACTGCACAAGTTCCCCCAGCGCCCAAACCCTCCCAGTCTCATTCCCTTGCACTCTGCCCCACCCCCCACCCCGTTTTGTGCTCTCTGGCTGCGACTCCCAGGAGCCCCACTGGAATCGCTCACCCAGGCCTCTGGACCTCCGCCCTGCAGCCGCCCCCGACCTCCCTCTCTCTCTTTCCCGGAGGCTTAACGTCCGCGCGCGAGCGGCGCCGACCCCTCACCTCCGAGTCCTCCCCCATCGGAGCGCGCGCCGCGCGGGGGCGTCTCTCCACTTCCTACGCGCCGTCGGGGAGCCAGGGGGCGCGTGCGGGGCCGGCGGTGGGGCTCGCGGGGAGCTGCCCCTCGTTGCTTCCACCCGCCCGCACCTTTTGTTTTCGTGGAGTTTTTTTTACTTGTTGTTGTTCCTCTTTCTCCCCTGGCTTGGCTTTTTTCTCCCCCCCCCCCCCCCAGTGTTTTCGTTCTTTGAACAGGGTTGAACAAACACTGTGCAACCCTGGTGGTGAGCTCCTAGAGATGCGGCTGACATGGAAACCAACCTGGAGGACCTCACAGGCTGGAGTGCAAACAGGAGCCTGCAGCACCAAGACCTCCCATCCAGCTAAGGTTGGATAGATAGGGTTAGTGGCCTCCCCTTGTGCAGCCCTGAGGAGCTGTTTGGGGTTGGCTTTCTTGAAAAATGGGTTCCAAATGTAACTCTAAGCCAAAACATAGACAGGCCTTCGAATGTCTCACTTAGTCACACAGGCCACATCAGTCAACCAGAAGCAAATGCCTTTTTAAAACTACCTTTAGCATTTATCCTAAATGATGGATCTCTTGTCAAAAAGTCAGGCTCTGATGGCTACTCTTAATAGGATGCATTTTCTGTCTGCTCTCTTGATTGTTTTTGTTACTTGGTGCAAAAGAAAGCAGTCACCCATCACAATACCCCTGCACCCTGCCACCTCGAAATAAAATCCAGGAAAGAAATGTGCCATTCTGTGCTAACTTTCCCCTAGAATTTTTACTCATGTAAAGCTTTTCCTCATAGCATTATCAGTTTTTTAAAAGCTGATGAAATATTTTGATTGTCCCTCTTCCAAGACTTCCCACTGAACTGGGCAAACAGAAGGGGGTTAATAAATAAATGTGTTAATGTGATTCGAGGTGAACATTGCTCCAGTGAAATTTGATTGTTTTTTTAATGATTAAAGAAAGAAAAACAATTGCCTAGCAAATATCTCACTAAAACAATGGTGGATAATTATGGTGGTAACGATTTGGAAAGCAGCTTTGACACCCCCAGGCTACCAGAGGGACTGGTCGATTCCCCTGCAACTGCTGCTTATGGGGATACAAAAGAATCATCCACCAGACTTTGAGCATTTGGGACATTGTGTATTACAACGCAGCTGGTTGGCTAAATAAGGCTGTCAGCTGTCCATGAGATGAAACACACACACACACACACACATACACCCCAAAGAGTGACTAAGAAGAATTATCCCCCCCCATTTTCTGAGGTAGAAACTGGGTGATGCTCTAGTTTGTACTGGAAGTTGCTATAGCTAAGTGGTCAAGTAGACTGATAGAATATGTGGATTGAGTAAATCAGCTAAAAAGTCTCCGTGGTGACCACCACTAACTTTTTGAGTCTAGCTGTGATATATTTTATTGGTGGGTCAGGAGGAAACCTATTTCAGGGAACACAACCCAACACAATCTCCGTGGGTTTGGTTATCTTCTTCAGCTAAGCTTTCATCACCGTCAAACCACCTTACATTCTGTTCTCATTTAAGGTTTTCAAGTGTTCTTATTTTGATTTTTGAGCTCATCTAACTTCATGTGAAGAATTTCTTGGTTGGAAGGACAGAAATAATGCATATTAGAACTGAAATAATAATAGTAATAATATATCCAAAGGAAGCAAGAGATCTCTATGAACATCTGTGTTCATAGCACAGTTTGTAACCCGGATGCCCAGCAACAGATGGTGAGTGACTAAGAAAGTTATGGAATGGGAGTCCGGGGGTAGCGCAGCGGGTTAAACGCACATTGTGTGAAGCGCAAGGACCCTCATAAGGATCCTAGTTTGAGCCCCGCTTCCCGTCTGTAGGGGAGTCGCTTCACAGGTGGTGAAGCAGGTCTGCAGGTGTCTATCTTTCTCTCCCCTTGTCTTCCCCTCCTCTCTCCATTTCTCTCTGTCCTATCTAACAATGACAACATCAATAACAACAATAATAATAACTACTACAACAATTTAAAAAAAAGAGTAACAAAAAAAGAAAAAGTTATGGAATATGTGCACAATGAAATACTACTCAGCTGTTAAAAATAAGGAAGTCATTTCCTTCACCTCATCTTGGATGGAGTTTCAAGGGATCATGTTAAATGAAATAAGTCAAAATGAAAACAGTGAATACCAGATGATCTCACTCATGGGTGAACCTTAAGAAATAAGGACAGAAACAGAAAATACAAAGTAAAATTTAGACTGGTTTTGGTGTATTGCTGCAAAGCATGAGACTCTGAGGGAGGAGAGTTAGAGGGAAGTGGAGAACCAAGTGACCTTGGAGGTCCTGATACATGATGGTAGAAAAGGACCTGAATAAGGGGTAGGTATGTTTTGCAAATACGTATCACTAGGAGATGATAATTGTACTGATGTGTTAACAGCTATACTAGAATCAACCCTCCCCAATAATATCTTAAAAAGGAATAGAGATAATGCACATTGGCTATATTTCCTATATTGATCTTGATACCAATTATGGAGTAAGGATTATAATGTCCACTTTAGAGATGAGGAAACAAGATAAACAATGATAATAAGCCCTCTACCCATAGATAAATGTAATACTTCTTTTAATTATGGCCAACTCTTCTTTTTTCTCCTTCTCTGCTTTTCCTTTTTACCCTATTATAGCAAATATGTGTTAGTTACTCCTTACAAATGGATGAACTTATAAGCCCAAAACAATCATCACTGTCATTTCCTTTTATAGATGAGCTAAGTGACACTTGATCACTCAAGTTTAAGGAGGCTGTGTGGTTGGATTGACACTACAGCCAATGAAAATGTTCACGTCTCTTTCTCATGTCATGATCTAGTCTCCCTTGCATTCACTTTCAGTTTTAGTAGTAACCTACTTAAATATTCCTCTTCAGACTGGATTTACATCCTACTACATAGTCAGGATTGAAATATTAACTGATGACTTATTGATAGAGTTGTTCTTAGAGAGGAGGGCCATTTTCTTTTCAATAGAAATGTTTTGCCCCGTGTTGGTGTGCCATACAGTGTTGGTATACTTCTAGTTCTGTTTCTGGGATCCCTTCTGTTACATTGCTAGACATTATGGTCTATTTACATGGTCATTCTGTTACATTGGTTTGGTCTCACTCCCCCTGCCTCTGGGAGATTTTGGTTTAGTCCTTGCTAGTTCGCACTTCTTCCTTCTCCCCACCCCCTATCCTACATACTTCCTTGGTTCCTGACTCTTCTGCTAGAGGAGAGAGAAGCAGGACAGAATTGGGTTGTGATTAGATTAGATTAGTTTTTGAACTGTTCGCTCGTGAATAAAGAAATATTGCTTCTCCGCTCAGCCATGTGTCCCTGGTCGTCTGTCTCCCACTGCGAAGCTAGCCCGGCATACTGGCGCCCTGAACTTTGACTGACAAATGGCGTCCAACATGGGGCCTGACCTGCCCATCTTCCAGATAAGTGAAGCCTTTTGGCTACCTATCCACTATGGGCTGCTTTTCTGCTTATGAAGAGGTTTCCAAAGGCCTCTGCCCTTTCTTCATGAGACAGTTTCTCTGTCTCTGGAACACTTTGCTCTTCACACTCTGGTTTCTGCCCGCCGGAGCCTGCTCGCCTCCACGTGACTCAGGGCGTTGGGTGTGGGATCCCTCCACGCTGCTTGGCCGCCGGGAGAAGGCCGGCGGGCATGGCAGGCAGAGCTGCAGCCCATCCTGGCTCCCGCCTCGGGGCGCCTCGGCCCTCGCTCTCTGCACGGCCAGCCCACCCGCCCTCCTGCTATGAAGTCTGAGCAGATCCCAGACCATCCAGAGACCGTGGGCTCCCTGCTGGGACTGGGCCCCCTGGCCGAGATCCCCAGCTCGGCTCTGAAGGCAGAGGAGCTAAAATATGCAGACATCCATGCAGTGATCCCACCCTGCACTTCCTGGAGGTGAAGCTGGACAAGAGACCAGTGCCGGACAACGCACACCCCGAACAACTAAGACAGTACAGATCTAAATTCATGTTTAAAATGACATGTCTTCCTAACAAAAGTTTTTCTTCTTGTGTATTGAAGACCATGTTTATGTGTGTGTTTGAAGTTTGGTAAACATTAACTTTAACAGAAGGGATCCCAGAAGCAGAACTAGAAGCATACCAACAATACAGTGCCATGCATTGTCTTCTGTTACTCCTGAGAGCTGGCTCGCAGTTGTACATGCCTGTACTTTGTGTAGGGCCAGATGCACTTTTTTATAGAAGTGGGTGCATGGTAAAAGATGCCACAGTAAACCAAGCCTCAAGAGAGCTCCAGTATAAGTTGAATGCTCTTTGTATTTCAGTTAAGCATGGTGCACATCAGGTACCATATTAAATTATCTGTTAATGTAACTATCTTCCTGTTTAATAGTTACTCCTGCCTAGAGTATACACCTACTGAGAGGATATGAACCATAGATGTCATGTTCACAACTCGCCCATTACCTTGTATATACTAGGTAGATAACAAATGATTGTTAAAAGGATGAATGAAAGAGTGAGTGAGTGAATGGACTTCTCAAAGGCAGGAACTATATCTTTATTTCAGTGCCTTAGAAAGTATCCAGGAGGAGTCAGGCATTGGTGCAGCGGGTTAAGCACATGTGGCACAAAGTGCAAGGACCAGAGTAAGGATCCCAGTTCCAGCCCCCGGCTCCCCACCTGCAAGGGAGTCACTTCACAAGCGGTGAAGCAGGTCTGCAGGTGTCTATCTTTCTCTCCCCCCCATCTTCTCCTTCTCTCTCCATTTCTCTCTGTCCTATCCAACAATGATGACATCAATAACCACAACATTGTTAAACAACAAGGGCAACAAAAGGGAAAATAAATAAATATTAATATATATATAACAAAGTATCCAGAATAAAGGTATATTCAGAAAATTTCTGTGAACAGAACAATTAAATTATCCCTGAAGCTTAGCTGGCATATCAAAGGTTCTTAGCATCACTGACTTCCAATTTTTGGTTTACCAATCCCTTTTCTTAATGTCTTTAACAGTTTTTTTAATGCTCCTTTTTATAATTTTTAAAGATATTTTTTATTTAATATTTTATTTATTTTTTATTGGAAAGAGGTGGAAAGAAATTGAGAGGGGAAGGGAAGACAGAGAAGGAAAGAGACAGAGAGCTACAAGCAACCCTGCTTCACCACTCATGAAACTGTCCCCTTACAGGTGGGAGTCAGGGACTTGAACCCAGGTCCTTGCACATTGTAATATGTGTGCTTAACTGGGTGCACACAGCCTGGCCCCACACATTCTTGTATATTAAACATAGGCCAGTGTGATCCAAACAACCTTCTGTTCCATGGGCAATCACTTTACAGTAGTAGTCACGGACGTCATTGTGCTGGCACTATTCTACTTTGACACACCTCTGTATTTCAGTACTGCTGTGCTTTCATTTTTATATGTTCTTCCTTACATTTCCCTTTTTTTTCTTTAGCCCAGAGAATTCTAATTCATCTTTAAAGTTTAACATCAAAAAATTACCTCTTCCAAGAAAGCTTTCTCAACTCTGCTTCTCCTCTTTATACTAACCCTCCACCAAACCTCTTTGCTAATCTAGCTAAATCTTCTGTTACACTTTGCTCATGCTGCTTGTAAAGTATCTTAATTTCTTTCCACAAATCTGCCTCTTATCCCCCTAGCCTCTAGTCAAAATCTAAGGGCTTGGTGTATTTTGAATCAACCAAGAGCAATCTTGTAATATGTAGCATACAGAAATGCTTTGGCCTTGGTTTGAATTACAAACTCCTTCTGCTTACTACCAGTTAATCTTGAATAAATTATCTTTCTGAGCCCTGATTTTCTCATTTGTAATAGAAATATCCCTTCAAATTGCCTTGTTAATTTAACTAGTTAATACTTTTTCCAGTTACATAGAGCAGTGTCTGGTATGCCATAATAATCAGTATTAAGAATTACCATCAACATCTTTTTTACTGTGAAATAGGCCTCCTCCTTCATAAAAGATGGAAATTATTCCCCAAATTCTCACAACATACTGGTACAGAGACGTGGGGGATCACTGTGGGTTGTCCTGCAGTTTGTTAGGTGAAGGTAGAGGTGTGTGTCTGTACCCAAAGTACAGCCCATTATCTCTTACTCTTTGTATTCTTCATAGACGACTGCATGCAGAGGGACCCACATCTCTGATACTTGGCTCAGAATGTCTTAGGACATTCTTTCAGTTTAACCCAGTTATCTTCCGGGATCAGACAAGATCAGGCGTGTTCAGGGTGGTATGGACGTAGACTTAACCCAGTTATCAAAGCATAGGGGTCCCAGTAATCAAATAAAACTGAATAGTATTGGGGGAGGGGGTTGTGCTCTCTGCGCAAAGACTGGTTAAGCACTTGGAAGATACTGATGTGTGATTTGAAGAGATGGATTAGGTTTAGGAAAACAGAAGGCAGACCTCAGCAGCAGGAAATAATCTCTCTTGCCTGCTCTTCAAGTCAGGCAAATATGAGAAACAGAAACAGCCTCATAGTAGAAGGATGGTAGGACCAGAACTGAAGGTTACAGATAAAGGCTATCTCTCTCTAGCAGAGAGATGACAGTCTGATGTGGTGTAAATTTCCTTCTGGATGTCAGGTGTGTCGGGATTCTTTTGCCTGGATCAGGGAAAAGCATGACACTCCCTTCTCCTCCCCCTGCTGCTACTGCTGCTGGCAGCTAGCTACTCCTATAGAGGATACAACTCAAGACAGCTTGAAAGCACTGGAGAAAGCCAGCTTCTAGGTTGGGTTGTGAAAACTGCAGCAAGCTTACTTCTTTGAGAACATACTATTGGGGGACCTGAGAAGACTCATTTGTTTCTTTCTTAACTCTCCTATATGAGAACTGATCACATACATCCAGTAAGTATATACTATGTACCAAGACTTTATTATGCTAGTATATGCTGTCTATTGCTATGGAAACAAATTACCACACATTTAGAGGCTTAGAACAACACCCATTTATCATCTCCCTATTCCGTAGCTCTGAAATCCACTGAATTTAGCTGGGTTCTCTGTTCTTGGTTTCCCAGGATGCCCCAAACAAGGCATGGTCTGGTTATTTTGTCTTCTAAAGGGTCTGTGAGTGAATCCTCCCCCAGGTTCCAGCAGGTGGTTGGAAAAACTGACTGTTGGTAGAACTGTCTAAGGACTGGGATCCCTCATTTCCAGGCTGGCTGCCACCTGGAGGGGCCTCTTAGCAGCTAGTTGCCTCTTCCAGGCCATTATGTGCAGCTGCTGCAAAGTCTCCACACACCTAAGTACAAGTGATGTATACACTAAATTCTTATGTTGACATTGTATCTGGTCTGCCTCCCATTCTGCAACATTTTGATGGGGAAACTCAGACTCTTCTGCTTTCCTTCTCTACTTTTAACTGCCAAAATGATTAGATCAACTCCTCCAGTAATCCAGGATAATCTTCCTATTTTAAATTTGGTAACCTTTTATCATAGCTTCAGAGTCACTTTTGCCAAACAATGTAACATGTTTGCAGATTCCCAGGGATTAGGACTGAGAAACCTTTGGGAGGCATTATTCTGCCTACCATGCACACGTTCTTTTAGTACTTATCATCTCTCTGAATGTAGCTCAGCATAATACCCCAAGTAAGGGAAGCCCATTATGTATGTGAAGAAACTGAGATTTAGGGAAGTTTCTATTGTAGTTAATAAATGAGGGAACTAGAATTTGAATCTTGCCTCAGAGCTCATGTTCCTTCCTCTTCCTGTTGGAGGGAAAAAATGGAAGCAAAACATTTGTGCGATCTGGGCTTTTACAGCAGTTGCTACCACTACTTCACTAGTGCTGCTTCTTGATGTAGTGAATAGTCTCCGCTGTGTCCACCAGATTTCCATCTCTCTTCCTAGATACATGACATGTGTATCCACGGAGTCTCAACAGAAAGAAGATGGCATGCATAAAACGAAGTTACTTAGAAGCAGTTACTAACAGGGCTCTGTACAGTGGTGAAAAGAAAATAACAAGGGATGACAGCACACTGCTAGCTAACAATAACACCTAGGCCTTTAGGTCTGAAGGTGCAAGGCAAAGAAATGGCCACCACAGTTCTAAGAGAATCAGAGAAGGGAAGTACGGGAGCTGCCTGGAGAAGCTGTGAACTTTAGTAGATAAGTATATACATTGTCAGTCTAGTGGAAAGGAAATGATGAAGGAAGTACTCTGACTTCCCATTTACTGAACTACTGCTAAGGGTAAATGTCAAGCAGAAGCCACGGGGGAAGAATTCCATTTATGTGCTTCTTATTTTTTTAAAATGTATGTATTTATTTTTTGACAAAGAAGAGAATACAGCACTACTTTTCTCTGGCATTTATGATCTAAGGGATTGAACTGTGGGCCTCCTACATCTAAGTCCTGCACTCTTCCTGCTGAGCCACCTTCCAGAACAGAATAGAACATTCACTATAGAAGAGATACAAAAGGCTAACAAACACATGAAAAATTGCTCCAGATTGCTGACCATCAGAGAAATGCAAATAAAGACAACATTGAGATACCACCTCACCTCTGTAAGAATGGCATACATCAAAAAGGACAGCAGCAACATATGCTGGAGAGGCTGTGGGGACAGAGGAACACTTCTGCACTGCTGGTGGGAATGTAAACTGGTTCAGCCTCTGTGGAGAGCAGCAGTCTGGAGAACTCTCACAAGGCTAGACATGGACCTTCCATATGACCCAATAATCCCTCTCCTAGGGATATACCCCAAGGTATATATACTGGAATACTACACAGCTATTAAGAACAATGAACCCACCTCTGACTCATCTTGGATGGAGCCAGAAGGAATTATGTTAAGTGAGCTTAGTCAGAAAGATAAAGATAAGTATGGGATGATCCCACTCATAAACAGAAGTTGAGAAAGAAGAACAGAAAGGGAAAATCAAAGCAGGATTTGACTGAATTTGGAGTAGGGCACCAAAGAAAAAAAACCCTGGGTTGAGGGTGAGGGTGGATGTTCAGCTTCTTGGGGGTGGGAAAGGAGGGGGGGGAATAGAGCACAGTCTTTTGGTAGTGGGAATGGTGTTTATGTACACTCCTATCAATTTGTAGTCATATAAATCACTAATTAATATGACAGGGGAAAAATTGATAGAATGTCTCAAACTTTTTAAAACACAGACTGAGGCTTTTTAATACATAGGCTGAGTCTTGGATATGTTGATTCTCTTAAAAGCTTAGACCAAAAAGAGGTGTGTACTCCTATGTTCATAGCAGCACAATTCATAATAGCTAAAACCTGGAAGCAACCCAGGTGCCCAACAACAGATGAGTGGCTGAGAAAGCTGTGGTATATATACACAATGGAATACTATGCAGCTATCAAGAACAATGAACCCACCTTCTCTGACTCATCTTGGACAGAGCTAGAAGGAATTATGTTAAGTGAGCTAAGTTCAGAAAGATAAAGATGAGTATGGGATGATCCCACTCATTAACAGAAGTTGAGAAAGAAGATCTGGAAGGAAAACTAAAAGTAGGATCTGACTAAATTGAAAGTAGGGCACCAAAGTAAAAACCCTGTGGTGAGGGGTTGACATGCAGCTTCCTGGGCTGGTGCGTGGGTGCAAGTGGGTGGGTGGGATGGGACACAGTCTTTTGATGGTGGGAATGGTGTTTATGTACACTCCTAGTAAAGTGTAGTCATATAAATCACTAGTTAATTAATATGAAAGGGGGAAAATTAATTGTATGTCTCGAAGTTTTTAAAACACAGACTGAGTCTTCTTAATATATAGGCTGTGTATTTGATATGCGGACTCTCTCAAAAGCCTAGACCAAGTAGATCAGAGGCAACCAGTGGCACAGCTATTTACAAGATACTGAGTACTATACAGCAAACCCTAACAAAAGGACTTTTCAAAGTTAACCCAATTACCAAATAATGTGATGATAACATTAACTATCCATTGTCTTTTTGAACCCTAAGACAGCAGGAATGTCACATATCCACTAGAGAGCCTATATTTCCCCCAGTCCTGGAACCTTAGGATAGGGCCCACTTTCCCACATGCCTCTCCCAATCCATATCAAATAATATTGCATCAGCCAATCGCAACCTAGTCAACACAACGATTGCCACCTCAACATGCTTCAGCTCAGACTGTGTCCAGAGACTTCACGTGTGGAATGACAACCCTTCAGCTTCATTACTCGGGTGAGACCTTTCCTTTCATAGTATTCTCTAATTCCATCCCAGGTGGATCACTTTCTAACAAAGTCCTAAAACCTAGATATAGACCAGGTTCTGTGAGAGAGAGCATATGTTCACGCGTATCTATAAACTAGTGTAAAATATATACCTGAAAGCAGTACACTAGAGTTTGCAGTGCGTACCCCCCCAACACTTCCTCTCCACTATTCCAAACTTTGGGTCCATGATTGCTCAACAATTTGTTTGGCTTTGTATGTTAACTCTCTTTTCAGCCACTAGGTTCCAGATGCCATCAGGATGCCGGCCAGGCTTCCCTGGACTGAAGACCCCACCAATGTGTCCTGGAGCTCTGCTTCCCTAGAGACCCACCCTACTAGGGAAAGAGAGAGGCAGACTGGGAGTATGGACCGACCAGTCAACGTCCATGTTCAGCAGGGAAGCAATTACAGAAGCCAGACCTTCCACCTTCTGCAACCCACAATGACCCTGTATCTATGCTCCCAGAGGGATAGAGAATGGGAAAGCTATCAGGGGAGGAGATGGGATATGGAGATTGGGTGGTGGGAATTGTGTGGAGTTGTATGCTTCCTACCCTATGGTTTTGTTAATTTAGCCTTTCTTAAATAAAAATTAAATTTAAAAAAAAGAAAACTGAAAAAAAAAGCTTAGACCAGGAAGAACAGAAGCAACTGGTAGCACAGCTATATGCAAATAATGTCAAAGGACATAAACTATGGTGATGTTGTGTATGATACAGCAAAGGGATATTTCAAAGTTAACCCAATTGCCAAATAATGTGATTATAGTAATAACTATCTATTGTCTTATTAAACCCTAAGACAGCAGGATCCTTCCACTTCCTCTTTAGAGCCTATATTTCCCCCAGTCCTGGAACCTCTAGGGTGGGCCTCACTTTCCTGCATGCTTCTGTCAATTCATACCAAATGATATTGCATCCGCTGATCCCAACCTAATCAACGCAATGAGTACCACCTCAGCATGCTTCACTTCAGACTGTGTCCAGAGATGTCAGGCATGGAATGTCAACCCTTCATCCTCATTCCTCGGGTGAGACCTTTCATTTTATAGTATTCTAAAATTCCATTCCGGGAGGCTCACTTCCTAACAAAATCCCAAAACCTAGATATAGACCAGGTTCCGTAAGAGCATATGTTCACATGTATCCATAAATTAGGGCAAAATATATACCTGAAAGCAAAAATACACAATAGTCTGTAGTGAGTCAATATAAAGTTTATAATGAAAGAGTGTCTACTTAGACTTAGATACCCTCCTCACCTTTTACAGTTCTCTCACTCACTCCAAAGCTAACCTCATCAAAGCAAGGACTGCAAAAGCTGAATAAAGGCAAGAGACTGGCATACTTTAACAATGACCCTTTAGTCACTATCAGGCCACCCAATCAGCTGGGCCCCTATTCGAGGAGCCCTGAGAGTCCCAAACAGACATGATAGGCCTAGACCTCGAATAAATCCCTCTCTCCATTGTTATCAGTCATTCCTATCAGGAACAACACGATAGACCCCTTTGTGAGCCCCCCATAGGACCTTGCCCTCAACCTGGATCAACATTGGTAGAGAATGTTCCATCCTCCAAAGGGAGGATGGACAATATACTCTATGCTACACCTGAGGAAGATGGGTCCTGATATTGGGGCAGCTTGGAATGTTCCTACTTATGACCACAGAATGTGAGCTCAGATCTACAGGGATGCAGAGGTCACATAGGCTCCTAAGCTGAATATGTGCCCCAGATCACATCAAATCAATGGGGTTTATAGTCAACAATATTTATACACCTTGCCCATATTAGGGAGCTACTCTCTTCTCTGATCCAGCTTTCTGGTCCTTCTGCCAGCCATGACATCACCTCTCCAGACAATAATTAGGATCCACCTGCATATATCAGACTTCAGGCTCAGGCAAAACAAAACAAAAAAAAAAAACACTAGTATAGCCATAGGCCCTTTGGAATATAACTAAAATATGCCTACTAGCTATCTACAAAATGGAGTACCCCCAACTCTTCATCTGCACTATTCCATCCTTTTGGTTCATGATTGGTCAACAATTTATTTGGCCTTGTATGTTAATTCTCTTTTCAACCACCAGGTTCCAGATGCTAATATGATGCCGACCAGATTTCCCTGGACAGACTACCCCACCAATGTGTCCTGGAGCTCCGCTTCCAGAGCCCTCCCCCACTAAGGAAAGAGAGTGGCAGACTGGGATTATGGATCGACCTGTCAATGCCCATGTTCAGTGGGGAAGCAATTACAGAAGCCAGACCTTTCACCTTCTATACCCCACAATGACCTTGGGTCTGTACTCCCAGAGGGTTAAAAAATAGGAAAGCTATCGGGGAGGGGATGGGCTACAGAGTTCTAGTGGTGGGAATTGTGTGAAGTTGTAACCCTCTTATCCAGTGGTTTAGTCAATGTTTCCTTTTTATAATAAAAAAATTAAATAAAAAAATGAATAGGTAAGCTATCAGGAAAGGGGATAGGATAGGGAGTTCTGGTGGTGGGAATAGTGTGGAACTGTACCCCTTTTATCCTATGGTCTTGTGAATGTAAAAATTTAAAAAAAAAACCTCTTTGTCCCCATGAATTAACAGATTATGATAATAGACTTGTTTTGTCCAATGCATTAGCTTTTCAGATATGGCTTTAATAAATTACAATGAGCGGGAGTACTCACAGTAAGAAACATTTATTCCTGCTTAGTTCTGGAGGCTAGAAATATGAAATCAAGGTGTCAACAGTCATGTTTCCTTTGAAAACAGTAGAGAAGTATCTTTCCTTACTAACTTCTAGTTGGCCCTAGCAATCCTTAGAGTTTGAGCTGTGACATTCCAGTTTCTGCCTTATCTCCACATGACCTCTATGTCTCTATGCCCTAGAATCTTCTCATAAGAACGTCAGTCACTGAGTTAGGGTTCACACTAAATCCAGTATAATAACATCCCCAGGTCCTTAAATTTATCTCCAAAGTTCTTATACCCAAATATCTCGAGGGACCAGACAGGAATTTGAATTAACCCACTATAGTGGGGAAAGTATGTTATTCTTGAGGAAAAGCATCAAGACCAAGCATGTCACTCTTTCTTTCCCTCCATCATGGCAACCAACAATGCTCCAGACAGTGGCTGACTCTTTAATCTTAAGTCTTGGGATGAGTATGAGGCAAAGCAAGAGCCCTAACTGATCTACAAAAGAAACACAAGAATAAGTAAATGTGTTATCTATCCTGACCAGTCCTATTTACAGTATATAGTAACCACAATCCTGCTTTTGAGAGATATTTCCAGCAACAAATGCAGTTTCCATTCTACCCTACTCCTTCTTACATGGGTGGGAGGGGGATAGATTACCCTTGAGAAGTGGCAAGATAGCTCACTTGCATAGTATGCTTGCTTTGCCATGTGCACCTACAGTTTCTAGTACAACCCCAACTGTTCTGAAGAAAGCTTCAGTTCTGTGGTCTTTCTAACTGAAAAAAACATCAGTCTAGTATGGTGAAACTCCAGTTATGACTGTGTGTGTGTGTGTGTGTGTGTGTGTGTGTGTGTGCATATGGGGTGTGTGCGTGTGAATAATAGTATTAGCCAAAGCTACTTTGCCATACTCAAAATCACTCATCCATTTATCCCACCTTTTTACTGCATAATAAATAGTTCCTTTTTGAGGTCAACATGCGACCATCTTTTAACGTTGTATTCTGTTGGTTACATATAGAGAGAGTTTTATGTGAGACAAATAGAGGGGTGAAAAGAGCCAGAGCATACTCCGGAACACACAGTGGTAGGATTAAGCAAGGAATCTCAAGCTTGTGAACCCAGTCAGTAATGTTCTACTAGTTGAAGCATTTCTCCAGTCACAGGACTGTATTTTGTAGCTTTAAAGGGGAGATTTTTCTGATAGGAGGGAAAGAAGGAGGAGGAGGAGGAGGGGGAGGGGGAGGGGGAGGGGGAGGGGAAAGGGAGGGGGAGGGGAGGGGAGGGAGAGGAGGAGGAGGGATAAAGCTATAGCATAAAGGTTTTCTTTGAAATTAGTTGCAAATTAGCTTTCTGTATTGAGCTGACAGTCCACTTTTCAAAGCATTACCCCTGCAGTAGCCAGACAATGCCTACAGAAACTTTCTGTCTGCTCAAACAAGGGAAATCTAGATGTGTTCTCCTGTACTTCTCTGGCCATTAGGACAAAATTAATGTGAACATTGGACCTCATGAAATTGTTTACTGATGCTACATGTGTTCAGTAGGTACCTTTGCCAGCCTATTTTAATACTGATCTAATTGCCATGAGAGTGGGCCAGTGGACTCAAACTACCATCAGATGGGCTTAAAAATTGAAGTGGATAAAATAGTATCAATCTGCCAAATCAGACAGATGTACAGATTTGGAGTCATATGCATGATTTCCTGATTCTCCTAACTTTAACGTCACTTACCAGTCTCCAATGATGGCCTGAACTAATGTAAAGGTAACTGCTGCTGTTGTGGGTGCAACCTCCACCCTTTTCCCCCAACCGTGTATTCCATGAACCACAAGAGAGGGAGGGAGAAACAAGTGATATTAAGATAGACTTAGGTAGTTCTCAAAGTATGCCATCTGGATCAACAGCATTTAGAGTCAATCAAATAAATCAATAAAACCACACACACAAAAAAGAAATGTAAGTGCTCGGGAGGGGAGTAGTGGTTATGCACCTGGCTGAATGCATATGTTACAATGTATAAGGACCCAAGTTCAAGCCTCTGGTCCCCACCTGCAGAGGGGGAAGCCCTCACAAGTGGTGAAGCAGGACTACCAGTTTCTCTCCTTCTCTGTCCTCTCCCTTCCTCTCAATTTCTGGCTGTCTCTATCAAATAAATAAAGATAATTTTAAAAAATACAAGTTCTTGGTCCCCACACTAGAGATTCTGGAGTGAAATATAGAAATCTGGGTTTCAAAGAGACTTCCAATTGATCCAAGTGGCACCCAATACAGTCTGATAGTCATCAACTTTGGACTATGGATTCAGAAACCAGATGGTCTGCTTAGCAGATGGTCCATCTTGGTAAATTATCATCCCTTCCTCTGTGCCTTTTGATGTACTGGGGACCCCCGACCCCCATAGCACAGGAGCAAATAAATGCCGAGCAGCCCTGATTGTCTCCTGGTTTGCTGAGTGCTTTCTACTAGTTACAGATCACAAGTGCTTGTGGCACTGTGACAGGACCCAGTTATGTCAACCATGTCAACTGCAAGAGAATCCACTTATATGGAAGTTAAATTTTTCTAATATCTCAAAGTAAGGGAACACACAACCCCTCTTTTAAGCTTCTGATAGAAACCAAAGTTTGCTTCAAAGTGACTAAGGATCTCTTTAACTTTATATTTTGTGAGTATATAATATGGAGAGTTGAAGTAGTCAAAGAAACTAAGTTCACTTTAATGTAGAAACTGCCTTTTGCAAATGTCTGCTAAGGTACTTATTGTCTGAAACTTGTGTCAGTCTCTTGTATATTTACATTTGCCAGCTGCCATTTTTATAAAATGTTGAAATCTTTTTGTTGTTTGTTTTCGTTTTTCTTGGTGGGGCATTGGGAAAATTTTCATTCAGATAAAGAGGCAGACAGAAAGGGAAGGAGGGAGCCAGGTGGTTGGTGCACTTGGTTGAGCATACACATCACAGTGCACAAGAACACAGGTTCAAGCCCCTGGTCCCCACCTGCATTGGGGAAGCTTCACAAGTAGTGATACAGGGCTGCAGGTTTCTTTCTCTACCTCTTCATCATCTCCCATTGCCTCTCAGTTTCACTCTGTCTCTGTCCAAAATAAATAAATAAATAAATAAATAAATAAATAAATAAATGGGGGAGGGAGAGACACCACAACTCCAGAGCCTTAGAATTTCTTATGTGGTGTAGGAGTTTGAACCTGGGTCTCACACAGAGGAAGGCATGTGCCCTACCCAACCTCTCTAGACTTTCTGATATTTCAGAGAGAGGGTCAGTGACATCACAGCAGCAAAGCTCCTCCTGCTGCCAAGGCACTCTCATGACGCTCTAGCTTGACCCTGGGCCATGCACAGAGTACAGCACATGCCGTATGAGGTAAGCTATTTTTCAACCCACCCCAATGTAGAAATATTCCATATGGTTACATAAATGTGTCTCTTTGTCTAGAGAATGAAGTAAATAAAGCCAAATTAGAGGATTCCCTGAAGAAATGTGAGATCAATACTCATTTTGCCACATGACAAATCCAGAGGCAGTATGTGAAGTGGGGAAGAAATGAGCCAAAGAAAATGATCCATTCATTCTCAGTAGCCTCACAGGCTAGACCACCTGGAGCTGGTTGTGGGAAACTAAGGTCAAGTGTTGCTTATAGACAAGACAGTCTGATTTACTAAGGGATCACATCTTCAGTTCTTCAGAAGATTCTCGGACTTTCTCTGGTAGTACTAGATTGTCTGAGAAAATCTGTGGGTTTCTCTGCACAACACAAAATCTTATGACTCAGGAATTTTTTAAGTGTTGTTTTGTTTGTTTGTTTTGGTGAAAATGTCACACTTCCCCATCTTTTCCTTCTTTCTACTCTTAGAACTCTCTGTGTGTTTCAGAGCATGCTAAGGCTGGTCCCAGAAGGCAAATGGAACAAGCTTGTGTTTTGTGCTCTAGTAGTTACTCCCAAATTTCCTCCCCTGTCTCATCTCTTTAGGGACTGAGTCCCATGCCTAACTAGCTTCCTTTCCCTCTCCAAGAAATGGCTCTGAGCCAGTGGGACTGTGAGCTAGATGAAAAGTTATCAAAGCACTAAAGGAAAGAATCAATAGTAATACATGTAAGTGTGTACATATATCACGAGTGACAGGCTCATTTCCATGCGAGTTAAGTCATTCTCAGCACCCCTAATTGATGGTCTGCATATCTGTGTGCAGCAGCCACACTCTCATGGGGATGTACATGGCTGGAATCACCCTTCAGTAGCAAAGGGCACAGCTGTCCATGGACTGTGATTAGATTTTGCTTCAGCGACCACCCCATGAGTACCCCAGCTGGCCCAGGCCTTTTGCCTGCTAGAAATTCCCACTTCACTGGCCTTTATGGATTCAGGCACTAAAAGCTGTTTAAATGCAAATCATTTTCTAGGAGTTAGAAATATTATTATTCATTAATATTTGGGATTTAATGAGTTTATGAGCAAAGACGAGAATGGGCCAGCGTCTTTTGTAATAGAAGCCAGAGAGATTTGTTTTAGTAATGATAGGTAGAAAAGGGAGTGAGATCTGAAATACTATAGAAATTGCAGCCATTGATTCAAGGGATAACATGAGGACACTGGTTACATAGTGAGGAATAGAATGGGAAAAAGGAGTTAGGAAACGGAAAAATAAAGTGTTTTCCCAAGTTCACAGATTGTTTCTGTCTGGAGCTCCCCAGCTATTCTCTCATACGTAAGAGTGTTCATAGAAAGTCATGCTGAAACAGATATGCATTTTATTTTGCTAGACCATCACAATTTTCAAGGATTGAAATATATTAAAAATCAGTTATTGTATATTTGAATGTATTTAATTCATTCACTGTGGGTATGTCAGGAAAGAAAACACAGACAAAATCCTGTTTGCTTGGCACTTGCATTTTCGGTGGAGAGAAACAGTCAACACAATAAATAAAGGAGATATGGTGTGATAAATGGTGATAGATGCCATAGAGAAAAAGAAAACAGTAAAGGGGAGTGAGGTGGAAAATTTACTTATTTATTTATTTATTTATTTATTTTGCCACCAGGGTTATTATTGGGGTCTGGTACTTGTATAATTCCACTATTTCCAGTGGTCTTTATTTTTTTCTTTTTTGTTTTTTGATAGAGAAGAGATAAAGAGCATTGGGGGAAGCTAGTAAGTGTGACTATACTTAAATAGAGTCTTATTCCCCAAACCAGGTGACAAGTCAGAGTTGATCCTTGCTGACTCCAGGGCTGTGGAAACCTGGTGGCAAGATGAAGGTGCCTCAGACCAGGGGTATAGCAGCAGAAGTGGCAAGAAAGATCAGAGACTAGCTATATTTTGGAAGTAGAGCCATAGGATTTGCTCTCTAACCAGATGTGGAGTGTCCGAGAAGTCAAGGGATCAGAGTGACTATGTTTTTTGGCCTGAGCATCAAGAGAAACAGAGTCATCAGTACTGAAATGGGGCAAACTGCAATGGGGGAAGGGGAATCAGCAGTCAGTTTGGGACATGAAAATGTAAGATGACTTTCAGATAAAGGAATTGAATTAGACATTGCCTAATTCTTCTTGTAGCTCTAATATGCTATGATTCTACAACTGGGATCGAATAAACATCTATCCCAGCAGCTTCTGCTGTGATCACATTCTTCAGGGGGACCTTCAGCGCTACATTACTCCATCTTCTCCAAATGCAATTGGTGATTATGCCGGCTAGAGATCAGTTGCTGGGAGAAAGAAACACTGAAGGGAGGCAACTGCCAGCTGAAGCTAGCAGGGGGACTTGGAAGAGTAGCATAAATTGTGTATGTGCCTGAAGAAGCTTTGAGGACTGAAGGCAAATTTCTGTGTATCTTTGCCTCCTGGAGTTTACTGGTAATGGAGAGTTGCCAGTCAGTCGAGCAGGCTAAGAACATTCAACTTCTTTTTTTTCATTGAGGAAGGCAAAATAACTTCTTCAGTTTCACCTTCCATCTACTCTGAGAAAGGCCACACTTCAGACCTGCTCACCAACTCTGCACATACCCTGATGGGGTGTGCTGTCCCCAGGAAATGAGAGAACACACATATGGCCTTTGTCACTAGCCATTTTAGGCCATTTCTTCCCTCTTCTCTCTCATCTTGCCTTACTGGGAGATAGGTTATTTGTCTGCCCAAATTCTTTCCACCCTAGATGTGGCTCTGTGCCAGTAGGGTTGTTTGCTGTGTGGAGAGCAGGCAAACCACTTTGGGAGTGAGCTGATAGTAATGTATTTAAAATATGAGCATTTATCAGACACAGCAGATGGAGGCAGCAGAGTGGAGCTTCCAGAACCGAGGGCAGGAAGTGTTTCAATCCAGTGCAAGGCGCGTACCTTCTAGACTCAGCTGCCCCCAGCTCACAAAGTCAGTGACGAGAAAAAGGGAGACAAAAAAGCCATCTTTGTACTAGATTCTCGAGGTCACAGTATTCCCTGACCAAGAGTCCCTTGATGCCTCAAAACTGCATTCATTCTAGGATGGGAAGAAAAATCCTTTGTGTTGATTTTTCTAATATTCATGTTTTCCCCTTCAAAATTACCCTAAAGCTTAGAGTAATTTTAATAAAAATTCTGAAGCTCAGGACTAATGGAAAGACAGAGCATTTCATTTATGTATGAGTGCATTAATTCATTCCACAAATGTTTGCAACATGCCTCCGGTATGCCAGGAGCTGCACAATACTAGAGCAAAGAGAGCCAGAGAGCCAGGAAAATATATATAGTAATTCTTAAGTATTATAACTATCAGATGCATTTTAGGGTTGTTTTTTTTCCTACAGCCTCCAAAATCTACTCCTTAAAATAGAAACATATTCAGGATCTATTCTGTTTACTATTTAAACTAGAAAAAGTATATTTTCTAAGTAGTAAGTTTTCTTAGGGCACACATACCAAGCTCAATTTATTGGGGGGGAGGGTATCAAATTAATTTCAAATGACCTCTTTGAGATAAGAAATATGATGGCACCCCATCTGGAAGAGCTCACTTAACAGTCAGCTCAGGTCTTTAATAGGACTTCAAGTCACCCTGTTGAGAATAAATAGATTATACTAATAACATGGAGCCTTTGAGGAAATGTGTCCCATCCTCTTTTTAAGATATTTTGAAAAGTGCCAGCAAAGAATAAATCCCACATTTCGTCAGATTGTCTTTATATGAGAGTTTCAAAATGTGAACCTTTGCATTATTATGTATAGGAGATGTGGATCCCAGGTACCCTAGTCAGAATTTATCAGTCTCTCCCTTTGTGCAACCAGGGAGAAATAGAATCCCATTTAAATATACTGAGCTGTGTACTGAGCTATCATTTATCATATACCATGACCTCGTCAAAGGAACATGCAGCTCACTGTCTAGTACACAGCTGACACTAAATATGGTGAATGAAAATGCAAGGACTGCGCAGAATTACTTGAGTTTACAAGGAAGAAAAATTCAAGATTACAAAAATGCCCATTTTGGGTGGGGGTAGATAGCATAATGGTTATGAAAAGAGACTCTCATGCCTGAGGCTCCGAAGTCCCAAATTCAATCCCCTGCACCATCATAAGCTAGAGTTGAGCAGTGCTCTGCTGTTAAATAAGAAGAAGAAGAAGAAGGGGAAAAAAGCCCATTTTTATGGTGTTATCTTCAGGGTAAGGATGATAGAGTATAAAATGTTTCATTGTTATAGATGACAATATCTCTCGTCCCTATGCTCTCAGAGCTGTTCCTTTTGTATTGTTTCTGGTGTTTTAGGTGATTTAGCTGTCACTCACTTCAGATTGTGTGCTTCCCTGGGGCTACAAAATTAATGAAGAGACATTTTTGCCTTGCAAAACTGAGGTCAGCAAAAGGCAAGAGGGAAGGGGATTGTAATGGTGGGGGGGATACATTAGACTTTTGTGGAAGATTACTTCTACTTTAGCAGAAGGCATTGTGTGGTAACATACATCAGGAAGAAGAATGATAGTACATTCCTAAAACATACAGCCAATGTTTTCTCAGTAAATTTTTTTTAAAAAAAGATAAAGAACAAAACACATGTTTACATACCCTAATAACAAAGAAAGACATTTTGGCCCTACAAACCAGCCCTACTGCACTGTGAGGACCAGGGTCAGAACTTAATTCAAGTAGCAACGAAAAGGCCCAGGAAGTAAAGAATAGAGAACACAGAGATGGAGGGAGATAGACTGAGACTTGAAGGGAGGGAGAACAGATGCAACAGATCAACGGGTCTTAGAAGGAGAGTTATTGTAAAAGATTTTGGAAATCTTTGGGGGCATTGTTGGTGGGACCATACCTCTGATGTTTAGTGGATCAAAGTCAAAGATAACTGGAGTCCTGCTATGTGGAATTTAGTGAAACAAAACAAAGAATTACTGTGCATCCAACATGGCATCTAGGTGTTCCACATGGATTCATGTAGAAAACAAATCTGATTGTTATTATCTAAGCCTAAAACTCAATCCCCATCATAAGTAAATACAAATCATGCTTTGCACAGGTCTAATAAAAATTGCATTTAAAAGGACCATGACTCCATTGTGAGTCAAAGGAAGATAATCTTTTACTATCTTTGGAATTTTACTAAGACTCATTCTCCATTTTGAAAACTCATGTCACTAACTGTCTCATTACTCATGATAGTGGTGTCGCCTACAGTCACTTGAATCAGTCTTCATCTATATCTGTCAATCCCAAGTGATTCCAGGCAAAAATTTCATTATCTTTGTTGTGTCTTTGAATAAAGCTTTGCTTAAGTTCTTATCCATAGAAATACTTATATTATTACATAATACATATCTTTTTATTATTGCAGCTAGCATCTTATCAGATTTTTAAAATTGATGAACAGGAATATCCATGGCATTTATTTCAAGATAATAAAAGAAAGGAAGTTTACTTTTAAAAAATATAAAAACAGAGAACATTTGGTCTCTTAATTCCAAGAAAGGGAGATGGGCAAAGTAGATAGAAGTAATATTGTTGACAGTGCTCTAAAATTTTAATATGTATGAGAATCACTGGGAAGACTAGCTGTAGTATGAATTTTGATTCAGTAGAGCTGGGATAAGGCCTGAGACAAGACCTGATTATCAGCATTTCTGCAGGCTTCCAAATATAGTTGATGCTGCTTATTCATGGATACCACTTTGAGCATCAATGTTCCCGATAAATGGAAGTGCAGGTACAAAGGTCAGGAAAATTGGGATAGTTATTGGAGAATTCAAAGGAAACGTTATATAATCCAAGGGCAAAATACAAAATGTTATGTCCTGGGAGCTAAGTTTTGAGAGGGAGGAAGGGTCAGAGTAGAAAAGATGTTGTCCCCCTCTTTTGGACTTCATTTTGGAGACAGTAGAGTGCCCTGGATGGATTTTAAACAGGCACAAGATCAAATCTCTGCCACCTTATGGAATGACTCTGTGGGATGTAGAAGATAAGTTCCAAAGAGGAGACTTTTACAATTTCATTGCCTACTCATAGAAATAATAGGGACCTACACAAAGGAAGTCACTACTTAAGTGGAAGGAAGAAGACTGACTTGTTTTTTGTTTGTTATTTATTATTATTATTTTTTATAAAAAGGAAACATTGGCAAAACCACAGGATAAGAGGGGTACAACTCCACACAGTTCCCACCACCAGAACTCCATATCCATCCCCTCCCCTGATAGCTTTCCTATTCTTTAACCCTCTGGGGGTATGGACCCAAGGTCATTGTGTTATGCAGAAGGTTGGATGTCTGGCTTTTGTAATTGTTTCCCCACTGAACATGGGCATTGACAGGTCAGTCCATACTCCCAGCCTGCCTCTCTCTTTCCCTGGTGGGGTAGAGCTCTGGGGAATTGGTGCTCCAGGACACATTGGTAGGATTTTCTGTACATGGAAGTCTGGTTGGCATCATGGTAGCATCTCGAACCTGGTGGCTGAAAAGAGAGTTAACATACAAAGCCAAACAAATTGTTGACCAATCATGAACCTAAAGGCTGGAATAGAGCAGATGAAGAGTTGGGGGGTCCTCCATTTTGTAGATAGCTAGTAGGTATATTTTAGTTATATTCCAAAGGGCCTGTGGCTTTACCAGTTTTTGTTGTTTTTTTTCCCCTGAGCCTGAAATCTGATATGCAGGTGTATCCAATGGGTCTTGGTAACTGAAATGAATGTAGGTAATGAAAAAGAGGAAGGATGATTTGCAGGTTTCTAACACTGTTCCAGCAAAAACTAGAACAGAGAACAGAGAATAGAGAAGGATCTATAAACTTAGGGACAATATTTAGGAAATTCACCTTTCAGATACTAGTTAATCTAGTGTACTTACTAAATACATTTAAAATGTATTTAGAAAATATCTTGAAATATATTCTTTTGTTATGAACAGAGTTATCTTTTTGTTCATTTACTTTGATAAGCCATGACCTCAAATACCTACTATCTCATCATTCCTAGACCCCCTTTTCATTCAGATGGAGAGAAAGAATAGGGGGGAGAGAGAGAGAGTAGGGAGGAGAGAGAGAGAGAGAGAAATGGGAGAAGCGTCACAGAACCAGAACTTCCTTCAGGGCTGTGATACTCACTATATGCATGACAGGACTTGAACCTGACTCACATTTATGGCACCCTATCTCTCCAAACAGGTACCCTAGCCCTCCAACATGGAGGTAACATCTCTTTATACTATGTGCTATTGGTTTTTGAATTATACTTCTTAATGCATGATAGATTGCAGTGCATGCGTAAGAAATTGATATCTTTACTTTGCAGAAATAAGTCCTCATGCAAGCATAATTTCTCCTTTCCTAGGCTGACTTTTTCATTATTTTTACTTCCAGTATATATAGAGAGATGGGCAAAGAAGGAGACAGTGACAGGGAGAGACTCCACAGCACTGAAGATAACCCTAGTGGTATGATGCTGGAATTTGAACCCACTCAGTGAGGATGGCAAAGCTTGTACCCTACCTAGTGCATTACCTTCCAACTCCAAAGTCAGTATTTTAGATGAAATGTTTTAGAGTGGCATAGCCTTCTCCCCTTCATATATTTATCTGTGGACTCATTGAGTGGTTTATATTAGTTGTTTACAGATTTAGTATAGTCATACTTCAATAAAGTGGTTTTAAAGAGTGTATTCTGTTCCACTCTAGTAAGCATCACTCATATTTGACACATGCCAATTGATTTCTGAGAACCATGAGGAGAAGAGCATATAATCCTTACAGGTTCACAGTTAAGGTGAAGAGAAAAAGGGTAGTTAATAACAATATTGTTTTATTATAAGAGTGAATATAATATTACAATCACCTAGATTTCAGAGAGTAGAAGAATTCTCATGGTCAGTCTCTTGCTGCCCTTCTTCTACTTACACAAATGCACACACATGCACACACACACACACACACACACACACACACACACACACACACACACATGCGCAGGCATACACACACTATTCGTCCCTTGTTCTGCCCCCAATTTATAGATGTAGGCATAATGTAATAAGTTTGAGGTGGTCTTCTGGGGCCAAGGGCCTGGTGTCTTCATTTCTCCTTTAATTGTGTCAGATTCTATGAACACTATGAACAGCTAATCTTCATTAAGAAGTGGAGGTCAGGAACTTGACCATAATCTTAAATGGCTTTATTTTATTCATTTTCCCCAATAATTGTTGGAAGAAATTATTATAAATGAGGAATTGAAACTTATAGAGGCAAGGCAATTTGCCTAAAGTCATAGGGAGAGAATAAATGGCATATCTAGCCTTCACCCCATTTCTTTTCTCACTCATGCAGCAATTCATTTCCACTAAGCTCTCCCAGTTCCACTGAAACAAAGCAGTCCCTCCAACACTTCCTGCTACTTCACACCTCTATACATACGAAGTTCTACCACCTGGAATTCCCTCTCTGGCAGTCAGCTGTCAAAGTCCTAAGTAATATTCTGTCAAAACACCAGCCAGGAGTTACTGTTTCTCTCAAGACTCTCGAGTTGTTGTTTTTTTTTGCCACCGTGCCCTTTATACATTTCCTATCTTGCATGTATCATGCAGCACGGTAAGGTAAGTACGAAGGGCTATACACACAGGTTAGAGTTAGCTGTAGGATGGAGAATGAAGCATTCAGTTGCTGAGGCGAGGTCAAGATCATTCAATTTCCAGAGTCATCATTGGATTGCTAACACTGCTCATTAAACATCCTAACCTCCAACTTTAACACTTGCACAATATTTCCTATTGACATTATTTTGCATATATTTAATCATTGGTCCCTCCCTAACTCCATTCCATGTGTTCTTGCAGAGTGGGGTCACAACTTAAGTCCTCCTTCACTACCCCTGGTATGTACCACTGTCCATTGAAGGCTTTTGAACTAAATTGGTATGCACAATCATTACTGAGTACTCAGCAAACTGTATTGAATATAATAGTGCCCAGGAAGACTTAGTCTGTTTCTGAACAAAGTAGACAATAGCGATGGGCAAGATAGGTGACTTGGAAAATCACAAGTGTTTAAGACATGACTTGTATAAAACCAAAAAGCTAGTTTTCCTACTATGGACTTCTCCTCTTCTACAATCCCTTGCCATTAATGCTCGCCTAATCATTAAATGTAATTTATTAGGAGTCAATATTTAATTTAAGAATCTTATTATTATCAGGATGTTAATAATTAATAACTAACAATGATATTTCAGCACATGAAAACAATTTTAACATAATTGATTTTTCAAGTAAAATGTAATGGAAACAAATACTCTGCAAACAACTCGGCATCTTGACTGAGTTTTAGTTTAAATTCTCATCTTCAGTTTTCTTCATTTTGATCACACTTGTGACTTTTGCCTCCAAATTATTTCTTTGGTGAGGTTCATGTGAAATAAGATGAATTTTCTTCAAGCCTGCAACAATGTGGGGGGAATTAGCACTGAGGTAGGAAAAACAAATACAAGATAACAGTTTTTAGTATATAGATAATATAAAATAGCTACAATTAAATATATTTAGGTTTGAATATCAAATCCCATTTTTATAGAATGTATTCAATTTTATTATAAATCAATACATAAAAAAACAGCTAAGATGCTGTTTATTTTGTCTCTTGTAAATCAAAAGAGCTTCTGTAATTGGGGATACATACACACACACACACACACACATTTTTGTCTCCCTGCAGTCTCTGCATTAGTTAAGATTTCCAGATAACTCAGATAATTTCATGTTATGTAAGTTTATTGCAAGGACATGTCTCTCAGACTTATGTGGCCATACCTCAGGGAATCAAATCAGTTATCAGTTAGAAGTTTTGTGAAGTTATTTTTTAAGATTTATTTAGGCAGCCAGTGGTGGCATATCTGGTTAAGTGCACATATTACCATGAACAAGGATTTGAATTTAAGCCCCTGCTTTCTTGCCCACAGGGGGATGCTTCAGGAGCAGTGAAGTAAGTCTGTTGGTTCCTCTCTCTCTCTCTTTCCATCTCTATCTCCCTTTCCCCTCTCAGTTTCTATCTGTCCTATCTAATAAAAGTAGCAAGAAAAAAAAGGGGGGGATGGCTGCTAGGAGTGGTTCGTAGTGCTAGCACCAAGCCCCACTGATAACCTTGGTGGTAATAATAATAGTAATATATTTATCTAGTCACTTAGCCATTAATTGAAGAGAGAGAGAGAGAGAGAGAAAACCAGAATTTCACTCTGGCACATGCAATGCTAGGGCGTTTGAGAGTCCAACACTTTATCCACTGTGGTAGGCTGCTCCTAAGCCATAACTCTAATCAGTGACTTAAGCATCAGTTTTATATAAAACTAGTATAAATCTTTTGAGGAGGAGAATGCAAATTTTTCAAAATTTCATGAAGTTTTAAAGATAAAAATAACACGAGACTGCAAAGAAATGCTGAACTTGTGATAAACTATTTGGGTTGAGTCCCAGACAGCTAGTAGCATGCAGTCTTTCTTTGATTAAGTGAAAAAGAGAAATATTGTATAGAATTCACAAAGAAACAAGGATAATAACAAGTATTGCACAAAAGTTAATGTTGGAGACTGAAATACAGAAAAGAGTCTTCTAAACAACCCAAGATGACTCTGAAAACTGGATTATCTTGTTCTCACCTCAGCAATTGAAGTCTTTATCCTTTGCCTTTCAGGTAACTTTACACTGTACATATAGTTGTTTCCACCAGTCAGATACCTCCCCCTTCCCTTTTTATGCCTTTTTTCCTACTAATAATTTTATCATATCCAGTGGCCTTTTGTAAGCTCTACAGTCTGCTTTCTTCCTTTTGTTTCTGCTCCATTTTCCAAATGCCTAAATCAATTTGTATAAGAATTGTACAACTTTCCAAAGGAGAGACTATAACTCCTTTGATTAATCACCATGAGCCAACCTACACTGTTGTCGCCCTTGAATTCAGTTCCCATTTGTGTTGTGACTGGCTGTTGGTGTGGCAGTGGAGTAAATCATTTTAGTTGAAGGATTCAACATGGGCAGGTTTCCTCTGCAGGAGACTGGGAAAGTATGCCATGAGCATTTTGACTTGATTTCATAAAACTACAACAACAACAAACTTCTATAAGTAATAGTAGAAGTAGAATCCTTTGAAATGAACAACTTTTATAACCAGATAATGATCTGAACGCTTTCACTGAAGTCAATGTTCTGGATAAACATATAGAAATTCAATAAATGAAATTTTAATTTGAGGGACCACCTTTGTAGTATGATATATCTCTTATTTCTTTTTCTTTTCTTTTTTTTTTAGTAGTGGTTTCTTTTTTATTTCCTTTTCTTTTAATGATGGAGGGTAGAGTTAAATTTATTTCTAGTTCCTAGTCCATCATCACTATTGATCCATGAAAGGCTCCCCTTTCAATTAATTTATTGCATAGTTGGAATTCTTTCCACAATACTCTAACAGGTATTTTTCATCCAACTTATTGGAACTCATAATCACAAAAGAGAATAGCCTATACCATATAGAAACTTTAAATTCTTATTTTTTTTAATTAAGCCAAATTTTTTTCTGTAACTTTCCATAACATCTTATCAATCACATAAAATTAGCTATCATGGCATATTAACCTTCATTTTTTTGTGTGTGAAAGATGTTCTACTTCCTAATTAATTCTTCATTTGATGTGCTTTATAAGACACTTTATAACCTAATCACTGTCCCTTGAACACATTCTAGTTTAACAGTCTTTTTAAAAATTATTTAAATATTTTGAAATTGATATTTTTTGCCAAAGCAAAATACAATAGGTGTAACCCTGTCCCTCCCTTCTTTAATTTTACTCTCTATTAATGCATTCTAAAATTTGTATTAGTTTTTTTTTCTAAATTATATCACTTTTTTTTTTTTGACTCTCACTGAACCTTAAATCTTTTTCAAGTGAACTGCTGTCATTCCAGGGTTTTCCTACCTTGTATTTAAGTAGTTGATGCTTTGAACTTAGATGGAGAACTTAACATTTAACCCTATTAAGTTGTATGTCGTTAATTTCATTCCACCTCTCTCCTTTGTCAAGGTCTTTTTCAAGTTTGGTGCTTTAATATGTTTTGTCTCCAACTTTCAGTTATCTACAAATTTGATAAGTGAGGTTTGTGCTGAAATTCTCTGTTTCTTTTGAGACAGAGGACATAGAATCACCATCATCAATAGTTCTCTTATTTTAGTGTGGAAAAAAATTATCCGTGACAGTTGGGAAATAAGCAGACTCCTGGGGCCGGCAAGTTAGCTTATTTGGACAGATTCCCAAATCTCATTTGTAGAAATTTTGTTTTGTTAAATGTGGGATGTAATTCTGTGAATTTGCATTTTTTCAAGCACTAGATGTGTGTCTAATGTGTATTTTTTCATCACATGTTAGAATACACTTTAGAAATTTTCTTTAAGTTGATAGCAATGTTTTCATCCATTTCAATAGACTGTTGTGACTGTTTAGCGCAGGGCTAGAAATATTATCAACACTGGATAAATGAGTGAAGAAATGAAGGCAGCATAAAAAAGAAAGTTCACCTAACAACCCAGCATATAACTCTCTACTTAAACCACATAGACATTGTGATTGACTTTTTCAAATACTTTTGTGTAATTAAATCACATTATATCTTTGATGTTCTCCAGACAAGGTTTTCATGAAAATATTTTCAGTCTTCTAGAGATCACTGCATTTAGCCCTCTCTAGAATTTCATTGAGGACTAAAAGGTGTTATATGAAAGTCTAGAAATACTACTCTTGGGGCCAGGAGGTTGCGCATCTGGTTAAGCGCATACCTTGTAGTGCACAAGGACCCAGGTTCAATCCCCTGGCCCCCACCTGCGAGGGGAAAGCTTCATGAGTGGGGAAGTAGGGCTGCAGGTCTCTCTCTCTCTCTCTCTCTCTCTCTCTCCCCCTCTTTATTTCCTATCCCATCTCAATTTCTATCTGTCTCTAATAATAAGTAGATAAAAATTAAAAATATTGAAATTCTACTCTTAACTAATAATAAAATTTGGCGTCGTGCGAAGATAATAGCAGTTTTGAAACCAAAGAAAGACCCAACACTGGCCGCCAGCTATAGACCAATTTCTCTCCTCTCCGTGTGTTACAAACTCCTTGAGAGGCTGCTTCTGTCACGTATTTCTCATCTTACAGAGAAATTCCTATCACCCGCCCAAGCTGGTTTCCGCCCAGGAAGATCTACCTGCGAACAAGCCCTAGCCCTCTCAACTTACATTGAAAATGGATTCCAGAAGAATTTAAAGATGGGTGCTGTCTTTGTTGATCTCACAGCAGCCTATGACACGGTCTGGCACCGTGGTCTCCTAGTCAAGATCTCAAGATGCCTGCCTCCATGGGTGGCCAACACTATATCGTTTCTTCTCCAAAACAGAAGATTCCGGGTACATCTGGGTGACAAGTCTAGCAGATGGAGACTTGTCTCAAGTGGCCTCCCCCAGGGCTCTGTTCTGGCTCCTACGCTATTTAATATTTACATCAATGACCTCCCAGAAACTTCTTCAAGGAAGTTCATCTACGCCGATGACACCTGCTGTGCAACTCAGGCATCCAAGTTCGACATCCTCGAGGAAACACTCACGAAAGATATGTCTCTGATATCTGATTACTGTAAAAAATGGCGACTAATCCCTAGCACTGCAAAAATGGTATCATCTGTTTTCCATCTACACCATGCCTCGGCCTCGCGTGAGCTTAATGTGCAGCTTGGCAATACGAGAATCTGGCATGAAGCCCACCCAGTCTATCTTGGCGTTACTCTCGATCGCACTCTGTCATTTCACGAACATCTCATAAAAACTGCAGCAAAGGTGGGCGCGAGGAATAACATCATTGCAAGACTGGCCAGCTCCTCATGGGGCGCGAGCGCTTCCACACTACGATCATCATCTCTGGCATTATGCTATTCCACTGCAGAATACTGTGCCCCAGTATGGTTCCGTAGCCCCCATGTCCACTTGGTCGATTCCAAATTATATTCCTCCATGAGGATAATTTCTGGAACCATCCGTTCCACCCCGCTTCCATGGCTGCCAGTTCTTAGCAACATCGCCCCACCAAATATTCGTCGGGATACGGCATCATCTAAGTACATTTCCCACGTCTACGCTCGACTACGCAGATATCTTCGCCCACCCTGTCCAACCCTTGACGTCTCGTCACCCAATCTGGTCCCCTACGCCTACACTGAACTTCTCTGTTCCAGTCTCTTGGAAACAGAGTTGGCAATCAGCTGAGGTAAAGAACAAATACCTCATCACAGACCCCTGTAACCTGTCAACCTGGCTTTGACCTAGCACGTTATGATTGGGCCCTCCTCAATCGCTATCGAACAGGCCATGGCCGGTGCGCCGCTATGTTCCATCGCTGGGGAGCCAGAGACGACCCGAACTGCCCCTGCGGCTCCAGACAGACTATGACCCACATAGTCAACGACTGCCACCTCTCCAGATTCAAAGGAGGTCTCGAAACTTTACATCAGGCTCAACCTGACGCTGTTGACTGGTTACGGAAGAAGGGCAAACGCTAGAAGAAGAAGTGTCTGTACTAAGACTCCACTGCTCCTGGTGGCCATTTTCTCCCATCCCATTTTCTTTAATTGGATAGGACAGAGATAAATTGAGAGAGGAGAGAGAAGTTAAGAGGGACAGAGAAAGATAGGCACCTATAGCCCTGCTTCAACACTTATGAAGCAATACTCTTGCAGGTGGGAAGCCTGGAGCTTGAAAGGGGATCCACGTGTGAGTCCTTGTGCTTAGTACTATGTGCACTTAGCCTGGTGCACCATCGCCTGACACCTACTACAGTGTTGCTCTGTTCTCTTTAGTCTAAACAATTCATCTACTCTGTTTTTTGTTTATTTGTTTAAGCAGTTTTAATAACAAAAAATATTTACTTACTATAGAGCCAGAGAAAGAAATTAAGAAGGAAGTGAAGGGTGGGGGGGGGACCTGCAGCACTGCTTCACCACTTGTGAAGTTTCCCTCCTGCAGGTAGGATGATGGCTTTGAACTGAGATTCTTGCACACATGGTAATGTGTGCGCTTAACCAAGTGTGCCACTACCAGAACCCTGTTTAATTAATTTTTTATTATACTTTTTTCAGTATGGGCATCTGAATTCTCTAAACATACCTGTTTTTGCTTGTTTGGTTTGGCTTGTTAGAATTTTTAGTTTTGACTTCTGAATCGCGAAGTTTTACATATCCAAAAAATAAAATTAAATGGATTTTAACAAGTGAAAGTTAAACATTATTCCTAAAGGGAGGCTGAGTAAACACACCAGAGTATAGACCACACATTTCTCAGTGAAGGAAAAATAAAAAGTAGGCTAAGGGGCCAGGCGGTAGTGGAGCAGGTTAAAAGCACATGGGGTGAAGCACAAGGCCTGGCATAAGCATGCTGATTCGAGTCCCCAGCCCCCCACCTGCAGGAGGGTCACTTCACAAGTGATGAAACAGGCCCGCAGGTGTCTTATCTTTCCCCCTCTCTGTCTTCCCCTTCTCTCTCGATTTCTCTCTGTCCTATCCAACAACAACAACAGCTATATCAATAACAACAAGGCAACAAAAAGGAAAAGATGGCCTCAAGGAGCAGTGGATCGGTAGTCTAGTCACTGAACGCCAGCAATAACCCTGGAGGCCACACACACACACACACACACACACACACACACACACACACACACACTAGGTGAAAGCAACTGAGTTCATTGTGAAGTCTAAGGGAGCAGAGCTGTAGGAGCTCTTTGTGGCTGAAATCAGCTATGATATCAGTCACTGATTTCCCAAGGAAGGACCACCTTAAGGGCTTCTGTCAGCACAGACACAGGAATGGATTTCAGATTCTGGCCCCTGGGTCTGTAAGAGAATGTCTGAGATGACTCTCACTACTGCAACACTAGACAGAACCTCTTCATGGAGTGGCCCTTGCTGTTTGACTGCAAAGATATCAAGGCCCTGCCTTCTCCTCCCAATCCTGAACAGATCTGGAGGGTCCCCAGTGAGACAGTGTCAGGGCTTTATCGCAGCTCAACCTCTCCCTCTGCTCTAGCCTGCTGTGCTTTGCCTTAGCTACACCTGCTGCTAACTTTAGCAGCAGTCCCTAATACATGACTTAGATACCTGTCTCCAAACACTGATCCAAGCTGTTATTATCTTTGAGTAAAGGTAATCCTCACAACACTGTGTGGTAGGTACTATTTATATCCTCATTCTGTATGTGAGGAAACTGAGGCACAACACAGAGTGGCAGAGTGACCCCCCAAATGTACTCATGTGGCTGGGAAGTGGTAAAGATTTGACTGAAATACAGGTCTCCGATGTTCCACCATCTCCTGATCTGACACATGTCCTTTCTTTTTGACTCACTATACTAGTCCTGTCTTTTTTGCAAGACGTTTTCCTAAGTGACATTATGGAAGAATTTCCTGGAGATTTAGCATAGAAGAAGATTTTTCTGGGGCCTGGTGATAACACACCCGAGTTAAGTGCATAGTACAAAGTGCAAGAACCTGCACAAAGATACGGGTTCCAGCCCCTGGCTCCCCACCTGCAGGGGGGTGGTCACTTCACAAGCAGTGAAGCAGGTCTGCAGGTGTCTATCTTTCTCTCCCCCTCTCTGTCTTGCTTTCCTCTCTCAATTTCTCTCTGTCTTACCCATCAGCAACAACAATAATAATAACAACAACAACAGAAAAGAAAATGGTCTCCAGGAGCAGTGGATTCATGCTGCAGGCATTGAGCCCCAGTGATAACCCTGGAGGTAAAAAAAAAAAAATAGAGGAAAGAAAGAAAAGGAGAAAGAGAATGGAAGAATGGAGATTTATCCTGATTGTGTGGGAAATTCAGTTTCAACTTGAAACCTTGTTCCTCTATAGTGCTGAACCTGAGAAAATCATTTTACCCTATGAGCTGATCAACAGAGCTCAGTTTTCCTTTGATGACTTGATATACCTGTCACATCTATTCTTATAAAAAGAAAGAATATACACAGCACAAAAAACAAAATGAAAACTAAATACACTTCTTTTCCCTAAAACGAGATAGTTCTTATTTCCTGACCTATTTGAGTACACATTCAGCGCTTGTATAATGTAGCTTAACCAACCTGTTTAGCATTTATGCATCTGCTTAGGTTTCACCAATCTCCTTAAGATATGACTTTATTTGGGAGTCAGGTGGTAGTGCAGCGGGTTAAGCGCTGGTGGTGCAAAACGCAAGGACCGGTGTAAGGATCAGTGTAAGGATCCCGGTTTGAGCTCCCAGCTCCCCACCTGCAGGGCACTCGCTTCACTGGTGGTGAAGCAGGTCTGCAGGTGTCTTTCTCTCCCTCTCTGTCTTCCCCTCCTCTCTCCATTTCTCTTTATGTAACAATGGCGACATCAATAAAACAACAATGATAACTACAACCACAATTGAAAAAAAGAGAAAAAAGACATGTTTATTTAAAAATCTTCACACATCTTCAAGGTCAAAATCATCACTTTTATAGGGAGTTTGAAGGTATTATGAAGATGGATGTTGATGCAATTTAGAGTTCTGGAATATCTTTTCTCTCCAATGAATCTTTGGAGACAGTGGGTGTGGCCAAGCATCCTGGATTCCCTCTAGACAGAGAGCCTTCCCAGGTCATGACTCTTTGGTTGCTGAAAGTGGGAGAGTAATAGGTTAATTAAGACATTTGATCAACCCCCAATGGATAGTTGATGCACAAGCACCATTATGTTACAGCAAATCCATTTTACTTTATATTGTAAATAATTTCTAATATACTCATCACTATACCAGAAAATTCAGAAACTGTCGAAAGAAACAGAGAAACTAAAAACCAAAAAAAAAGTTTATACCAAAGCAATTAATACACAAACCTTTCTGACACTTTCCACAGGCTTTTCTTTGTGTGTATATTCACATACATATTTCACACACACACACACACACACACACACACACACACACACATAGGCATGTTTTATAAATCTGTACAGAACAATTACATATACTGAATTTCGTTTAGTCTGAATGTTTTCTCATGTCAGCAAATAATTCTGAAATACCATTACTAATAATTGCATCATTTCCATTGAGGATGTGCTATATTTACTTAATCATACACCTGTTGTTCAACATTTAGGCTAATTTGTTCTTTTTTAGATAATGTGACTGTGAACATTGAGTATCTAATCATTTCCTTTGGAAAGGTGCCCAGGACCTTGTTGGATGAAAAGTTACATACTTATTTAAAGATACTAAATCCTGTCTTCAAAATATTTCCATAAAAGGTTATACATTAACATAAAAAAGTTGGGCATGTTTCTGCCCATTCTACTGTACACCAGCCAAGCAGTCTTTTTGCAAGATTCATTAATATGGTGAGTTAAAAAGAAAACTTCCCTAAATAATTGTCATCTCTTTGTTTATTAATGATGTTTAAGATTCTTTCATATCTTTTGCACATTAATTTTTTCCTGTAAATTATTTGTAGAGTTTCATAGGCTTTATATTAATTTGTAAAGTATTTATCAACTTACATGAACTTTTCTTACAAGCTACCTGTAATAATGATTTTTATGTGATCCCATTTCTTATATTTTTTTCTAATTTATTGTTTGCTAGATGTTTTTTAAATGTTTTATGGTCTGTAAGCAGTATATTAGCAGTACAAATGAAGCACTTAGATGGCCTAAACATTTGCCTTAAAAACTCCTTTTCTCACTATTAGCTCAACAGACTCAAAATGTCAGTATCTGAAAAACCCATGTGTTGGGAGGCAGGTGTTGTTGCACCTGGTAAAATATAAACACTACAGTGTGCGAGGGCCTGGGTTCTATCTATCTCATCCCCTCCTGCAGGGGGTGGGAGCGGGGAAGCTTCACAAGTAATGAAACGGTGCTGCAGGTGTCTTTCTCTCTCCATCTTTCTCTCTTTCCCTCTCAATACTTCTCTATCTCTGTCAAATAAATAAAATATTTTTAAAAAAGAAAAAAATTGCATATATGCCATTTTGAAGAAAAATGGTAAAAGAAGATTGCACAAATCTACTACCCAATCTAAAAATGAAAGCATGTCATTTACTCTGTATTCCTCACTATGATTGATTGCTAATTTTATGTTCCAACTTGACCATATCTCAGGGTGCCCCAAACTGAGGAGATTTCCCAGTATGTCTATGAGCTGGCTCTGGATGAGAATAACATTTGGATCAATGGATTCAGTTGAATGAATGGACTTCCTCATTGTGAGTGATCAACATCCAATCCACTGAGTGAACCGCTAGAATAGAAAGGAGAGGGAAATAAGGATTTGCCCCTTTGCTTCCTGTCTTCTGCCTGAGCAGGGACCCTGATCTCTCAAGCTCTTGGATGGCAGTAAGTCCACTGTCTCTTAGCATCTTGGAATAGAATTGTGCCACTGACTCTCTTGGCTCTCCAATTTGCTGATGACAAATGCTGGGGCTTCCCAATAGCCATAATTGTGTTAGCAAGTTCCTTATTATAAATCTCTTCATATATATGTAATATAAAGGTGCACATGTATTAATAGACCCTATTGGTTCTATTTCTCTGGAGAATCCTCATCAATGTACTTCCCAGTCATAGATTCTTGTCTTTCCTAAGGTGTAACTACTATCGTGCTTTTGCTTTTATCGTTTTCTTACTTTATTTTTTATCCATTTCTTTCCTTATAAGCATATGTTTGGTTTTTATACTTCTGAATATCTTTTTTCTCATTTTCTCAGTATCAGATGTTTTTTTAAAATTAGCTACAATATATATATATATGTGCATATGTGATTTATTCATATTTCATGTGAGTTCATTCATTTTCAACTATGGGTAATATTTTATTCCATAAATATATGTGCATGTGTAGTATATATATATATATACATATGTGTATGTAGATGAGAATGAAATTACTGGGTAGAAGTGTATAAGCATGTTGGGTTTTACAATCCACAGCTAAGTTGTTTTCTGAGAGGTTGTACTAATTACACTCCCAAAGTCAGATATAAGATTCCCATCTCATGACTTCCTTGCCAATATTTTGATATTTCCAGGTATTTAAATCTGGTTGCCATTTTTACTTCAGCAAATTTGCACCAACTTTTTTTTAGGTGTATTGGACCAAGTCCTCAAAGACTGAAAAGTAGTTCTCCAAAACAAGTCAATCCTCTTTTGATCTGGGCTTCTAGCTTCTTCTAGAGGTCAGTCACCTTGACTTGGTGGCTCTCCAGAAAAAAGTCAATAAGCTGTTCATGATGTGTCAAGCTGGGACTAATGTTCTTTGAAGAAGAGGCCACATTTGCTTGGACAAGTGAGCAGCAGACTAAATTAGGAATTAGGAAGCTTTGGCTTTAACCAGGTCTGCTGCTGTAGCTTTGCTGGCTATGCACATAAGTCATGTCACCTCTCCTCGCATCCCATCTGCTCACCAGGCATAATAGTGCTGACCTTCCTCCCTACCCTGCAGTGAGACTAAAATCCTGTGTGGAGCACTTTGAAATCTTTGGATGAAAAGCAGGACAGACGCGCCAAGTGTGATTGTTACCCATGCCAGCAATGCTATAAGACAGCATAAAAATAGGAAGCAAAGAAGATTTTATTTTATAAAAGCCTCAGTGAGAAAATTGGCTGGTCAAAATGTCATCTTCTATTTTTTTTTCCACAGAAACTTTGACTTTTATAAAATTAAAAATAAATAAATAAATGTGCCCATTGTTGCTTTTGTCAGGAAGATGCCCTGTGATCACTACCATCCTCGTGACATCAGGTGAGTCGCTGATGCAGAAGGAAGACAAATATTTTAAGAGACCCTGTGAAATCAGTTCTTTGTAGTTAGTCCCACAAATCTTGCCTCTCATTACAAGGCACAGAGCCATAAACTCTGCAGGAATGGTACAGGCTGAGGCTTGGGGAGGGGTTAAGCCTTGACATTGTTATAACTCAGGATCTAAGACACATTTTGCTGAAATGGAGAGCATCCTTTCCAACCTGTCTACCAGGTAAATGCTCTCAAAACCCCTATCCTGCCCTTAATATGAGAACAGGAAAGATTCAGATTTGAAACCTCATAGGGAGATTTTGCATTAGCCTTTGGTATATTAGTATCCTAAAATAGATGAGTCATGTTGATTAATGTAATTGTTTATTCTAAAAATTGACATATCTATGATTTTGGTAGCTTTTACCTACCTTGGTATAATGTTGTGAGTTGTGATGATCAGTCGTCACTTTACTTATGAATTTGATGGGCTGTGGAGACAGTCTCAAACCACAGAAAAGGCATTTTCAACCCTGATCTTGCCACTTGATATGACACACAGAGAATTTAGAATAGGAGCTTTTGATTATTTTGTCACATCTTTACCACCTAAGTTTTTTTTTTTCCAAAACTAGAGTTTTAAAAAGTCAACGCCCTACAGGGTGATTTGGTTGATGCACCCCACTGAGAAATTGAGAAAGTAAAGAGTAAGGAGGTGTAGAATGGGCGTAAAGGGACATGAGTGACATGCGTCCACCCACAGCAATTGTTCTATGAGGTTATGAATCATACTGTTCTTGACTCCAAATTTCTACCCAGGAAGGCAAAACCACTAAGCACTACTGAAATGTTTTGTTCATAAGTCTCTCAAAGAGAGGGTTCCACGTAGTATTTTGTGGAACAATTTGCATTCTAATTGGCATAATTAAATTATTGCCATAAAGTTGGGTGTTGTGCAACCCTGACAGTAATAACTTTGCACTAAACAATATTTCAGAGGGAGTGGGAGAGTGTCCACTGTAGCAACCAATCTCAAATGGCAGTCTCTATTCAATTCGGTAACCCCAATAGGAGGGTCATTCTCACTGATTTTCAATTGCTTGACTGAAGAATCAGTTAGAAAGTGGAAATTCATCCTGCTGATAGTTTCTTTATCTACCCACACCTAATAATTGGTTTGACTTATTTTTCTCTTTACATTGACAGATTATTTACACCTCTGTGATTTACAATGCTGCTAGAATCTTTATTTCTTTTATTTAAAAGAAAGCACCTTTATAGGGGAGTGGGGAGTGGAATGGGATGGTGGTACACCCTGTAAAACACACATATGATCATGTCTAAGGACCTGGGTTCGATCTACTAGTCCCTACCTGCAGGGTGGGGAAATGCTTTGTAAGCAGTGAAGCAGTGCTACAGATGTCTCTCTTTCTATGTACGTTTATGTCTCTCCTTTCTCTCTCAAGTTATTTCTATCTTTACCAAAAATAAGGGGTAAAAGGGAAAATAAATTGGTCACTTGGAGTAGTGGATTTAACGTGCAAGCACTGAGCCTCAGCAATAACTCTGGTGACTATGAGGGGGGAAACTCCTTCTTTTTTCCTCCTCCTTCTTCATCTTCTCCTCCTCCTATTCCTTTTGAGGTTAGAGTTATCTATCCATCATGAAGCTGAAATTCTATTCCCAAATCCATAATCTTCATTTCTAAAATATAAATTTGTAGTTATAGTGGAATAGTGGATTATAATGCAGCCTTGAACTAGCATATTAAAGCAATGGATCCCTATAGGAAAATAATACTGTACTAAGTGAATAAAGGCATATGAATTTATAGTCATAGCATGATTTCAAGTATATAAATTATGTATGTATGAGTAGGGATGGAAAATAAATATTGAAAAAAAGAAACTGATGGTTGATTAAGATGACTGGATTATAAGAGGACCCCTTTTGCAGTTTTCACTAACATTCTTAAATATTCCTTATTTAGTACGTATAAGTGTAGAAGTATTTAGTTAAAAACAGAAAGTGTGCCTTGAAAATAATAAAGTTCAAACTAAAGCTCCACTCACTTATGAGTATCTGACTTGCTGAGCTATAGAATATTCCAAATGGAAGAAGAGCCAGGTTATAATCAGAAACATATCTGTGTCAGCATTTCTGATAAATTGCTAAAGGAAGTCTCAGAAGAAAAGAACCTAATTTTTCAATGCACCTGTAATTTGTCATTATCTATTTTCTCGTGCAATGTAAATATTCTCTTTTGTGCCTAATTCTGCATTTGCAAATATGCATTCTTACTCTTAAGGAGGGCTACAGTAATTGTATAATCTTCATGTATTGCAAAACCTGAAGGTGCCCTTGATTAGGTGGGTCATGGGAACAACCAAATACCAGGAAGTGGGAAATCTAGCTTCAGATCTCCTTGCCCAATTTTTCCTAAGAACCACCATGACTGTGTTTGGTAGACAGCTGTTGTGGTTTTTGTTTCTCATATTACCACACCAATTTCCCTTCTCTTCTCTCTTAAGCCACCCTCAGTTCTTAGTCATGGGAAAAGGAACTTGAAATACCAGTTCAGAATCTCAGGGAAGAAAAAGAATTACTTGAGGACTATATGGAGCTATTCCTCTGCTGGGTGATTTTTTTAAATTAGAGACCTGAGTTCTAACCCTTTACCTGCAAAAATAACGTATCAGAAAAGTCTGCTCTTGTCTTGAGTCAAAAACAGTCTTACTAGCATTTCTCCATGTTATGGGCTCAGTAAATCAAGTCTAAGTCTTCAGGCAATAATGACAGAGACAAGTGGAAAGAAAGAATTTATTCAATGGACATAAATGTAGTAATTCAAAGGGACATATGCACCCTACGTTCATAACTGCATTATTCACAATAGCCAGAGTGAAAGCAGCCAAAATGTCCATCAACCAATGACTAGCTAAAGAAGTTATGGGATATATAGTCAATGGAATACTGCTCTGCAATCAAAGGGGACAGAAGTAGGTGGAATAGGAGGTGATTATGCATAGCAAAATAAGTTAAGAGAGAAAAGATAAGCACCATATAATTTCACTAATGTGTGGCATCTAGAAAACTGACATATATATGAACTTGAAAAAAAGAAAAAGAAAACAAACAGTTTTTGAAACTTTGTGAGAACAGTGGTGGTTATCTGTTATCCTTGGAGGTGGAAGGATGGGAACACAGAACCTTGGTGGCGAGTGTATATGTGTATGTGCACTTACATATACATGCACACAGACAGTGGAATACTCAGCTGTAAGTATGATGAACTCTTCTCCTTTTTTCAAGCATCTTGGATTGAACTGGAAGAAATCTAGTTCAATGAGATAAGCCAGAAGTAGAAGGATGAGTACCAAATGATCTCTCACATATAGGTGGAACTTAAGAAATAACACAGAGACGTGGTCTGGGAGATGGCACAGTGGCTAAGGCACCGGACTCTCAAGCATGAGGTCCCGAGTTTGACTTCTGGAAGCACATGTACCAGAGTGATGGCTGGTTCTCTCTCTCTTTCTATCTTTCTCATAAATAAATAAATTTTTTAAAAAGCCACAGAAGCAAAATATGTGACTTGTGCTTAGACTACTGTGGTTTGTGGCAGTGGAAGAAATGCATGATGGGGAAGTAGGACTAATGTTGGAGGACAGGAGAGGAGGTGGGGAGCAGCGTGCAGACACCTATCATGGAGAGATAAATTGCATTCATGTGACAACTGTCTTGTAAATTGTTATCTCCTTAATAAAACAAATTTTTAGAAGAAAAATTGGCTTGAATTATTCTTCTGTTTCCCCATTAGTCATATTGAAGGGAGTTTGACTTATATTCACATAAAATCATTAAGATTACTATCTTAATGATAGTACAAGATTTAGGAAATGTAGTAGAGAATTTCCAGTGAAATTAGATTTTCAGATAAACATTATTATTTTTTTTTAAATTTTTTTTAACTTATTTTATTTATTTATTCCCTTTTATTGCCCTTGTTGTTTTATTGTTGTAGTTATTATTGTTGTTGTTGGATAGGACAGAGAGAAATGGAGAGAGGGAGGGGAAGACAGAGAGGAGGAGAGAAAGATAGACACCTGCAGACCTGCTTCACCGCCTGTGAAGCGACTCCCCTGCAGGTGGGGAGCCGGGGTTCGAACCGGGATCCTTATGCCAGTCCTTGTGCTTTGCGCCACCTGCGCTTAACCCGCTGCGCTACAGCCCGACTCCCAAACATTATTTTTTAATACTAAAATGTCTCCCTGATTTGAAATTAAGTTTTCTTCGGAGAAGAGAGATAAATGGCATGCATTTTACTTGGCAACTCTATTATTGGAATTGAGGAGAAAAGTTCAGAGCATAGTTGGAATTCAAATCTGGATCCTTCATTTTATTATTTTCTTAAATTTAAAATTTTTTCCTTTAGGGTTATCACTACAGTTCAGTGCCTGCAGTATGAATCCACTGCTCCTGTGCCCATTTTTTGGGGTTTTTTTGTTTGTTTGTTTTTGTTTATTTTTGGATAGGACAGAAATTAAGAGAGGAAGGGAAGATAGAGAAGGAGAGAGAAAGATAGACACCTGCATAGCTGCTTCACTGCTTGTGAAGTGACTCTTCTGCAGGTGGGAAGCTAGGGGACCAAACAAGGATACTTGTGCTAGTCCTTCGACTAGCACATACTCTTTGTGCTTCACCAAGTAAGCCACCACCTGCCAACCTGGGATCTTTGACTCTAAAACTATATCAGATTTCAGGCTCAGGGAAAAAAAAAACTAGTATAGTCACAGGCCCTTTGGAATCTAACTAAAATAGGCCTACTAGATATCTACAAAACAGAGACCCTCCAATTCTTCATCTGCACTATTCCAGCCTTTAGGTTCATGATTACTCAGCAACTTGTTTGGCTTTATATGTTAACTCTCTTTTCAGCCACCAGGTTCCAGATGCTAGCATGATGCTGACTAGACTTCCCTGGACAGACAACCCCACCAATGTGTCCTGGAGCTCTGATTCCCCAGAGCTCCACCCCACCAGGGAAAGAGAGAGGCAGGATGGGAGTATGGATCGACATGTCAATGCCCATGTTCAGCGGGGAAGCAATTACAGAAGCCATACCTTCCACCTTCTGCAACCCACAATGACCTTGGGTTCATACTCCCAGAGGGATAAAGAATAGGAAAGCTATCAGGGAAGGGGATGGGATAAGGAATTCTGATGGTAGGAATTGTGTGGAGTTGTATCCCTCTTATCCTATGGTTTTGTCAATGTTTCTTTTTTTATAAATAAAAAAAAAAGTAGAAGAAAAGAAAAATAAAACTAAATTTTTCCTCTCACTAAATAATACAATTATTTAATAGCTCCCTCTGCCCTACTCCAAGAAAAATGTGTGACTAATTTGTTCCAGGGGGAAACTACCAAAGCTATTAGAACAAACAAAACCCAAGCATATGCTCAGTTAAGTGAAAAATAGTCTCAGCCTAACTTCTGGTCCATTTTATTAACATCTCCATGTTCAACCCCCATAGTGAAAGTTCCTTGGAGAAAACCAGTGGTAACTTCAGACTGGAGTGAGCACTGGACTCATGAAGTGACCTCAGGAAGGAGACTAGAGCAGTGGACTGGAAGGGACTCTTTTCAAAGTCTTCTGGAAAGTATTCTTTTCTGTCACAGTGACGGTGGGAAAGGGGAGTCGAGGGCCCAGATATATCACTTCCCACCTGGGAGTCTCTGGAACTTAATGTCCTAATCATATTTCCCTGTCACCTCTCAGTGCTGATTTACTTTCTCCTCCCATTCTACATGCTGCAAAACTAATTGTCAACCTAATTGCCAAAACTAATTGCTGTGACATTCATTGTTCATCTGCTCTCTTCTCTGGCTTGAGCTCAGGCAGGTGGCTTATGTGAAAGCAAGGATGGAATTAATCCTCACTTTCATTAGAGATAGGGCTGTCTCAGAATAGTGTCCTGGCAGTTCTTTTACTCATGAAAGTGGACTGAGATACCAACTTTCTCGTTGCAGAGAAGATAGTTCTTGGCAGTGGTGCACCTTCTTCTGTTTTGAAGATGGCCTTGTGCCGACTGGTTTTGAATCTGCTAAGTTGTACTTCTCAGGAAGTCCCTCTCTCCCATTTAGAAATTAGAATTCATTTTCTTGATTAAAAAATTGAGACCCAGAGAGATGAACCTGTTTCTCGCTGGCCACAGAGCTCATTAGTGGCAAAGCTGAATCAGGTGCTCAAATTTCCCAAATCACAGTGGAGGATGATTACTAATACACCACACTACAAGTGATACAGTTACACTAATTAATCTTTTACACTTCCTTATACATGCTTATTAAAATGCTACCATGTAGTATTACTTATTGGTATCTAGGATAATACTAATATTGAATTATTATGAATATTAAGCTCTGTTCATGCATTATCTCATTTAATCCTCAAAAAGAAAAAAAAAAGGCATCGTGAGTAGGTGCTGCTGGTATCCTTAGTTGATATATAATGGAATGAAAAAGAGGAAGACTGATACTACAGCCCAGTCTCTGACCACCTCTGACCATGTGTATTAGTGGTAGACATCTAGATTTTAATAAAAGCACTTCTGAAGAATGTTTCCAAGGAAACATAGAACTTAGGAAGATGCTGGAAGACTGGAGTTGGAACAATTAGGAACTAATCAATGGGTCATATATATTATCATGTATGTTTTAGAGGCAGTAGTCATGATATTCCCTATACATCATACTGCAGAAATAAATACAAGAGGATTGCAACACCAGCTTTGGGTAATTTGAGCATCTCAGTAGTAATTCCCAATGGAGAAATACAGTAATCTAGGAGTCAGATACCTGATGTCGGGTTTTAGATATGCCTTTAGTTATTTGTGTATCCTTGGATTCACCAAGTTGCTTCAAATTTCTCATCTGTGAGATGAAAGGATTAGATTCCATAGTCTGGAAGACTGCTGACACTCTATGGGTTTCAGCACTAAAGATGGAGGAACACAATGGCAGCTACTTATAGTGACCCCAAGACCATTCTTCAGTGGCTGTATATATGGATAAAAGCCTCATTGTTTGGTCTTCATTTTTATCCCCACTTCAGTGACAGAAAGAATAATAAAAGCAATGGCACTATTGTATGAATTCAGATTTTCTCACATAGAAGACTATGATATGCACAATAGTAGGTCATTTGGAAGTTGAAAAAAATTAATTGTATAATTTGTTGCATAGGAAATGTGAATTATGATAAAAAAGTGAACCATTTTGGAATGTTTCCTGGAAAAGGTCATATTGTAACAAAATCAATGTACAGAAAGAACTATTTCAAATACTTTCTTAAGGAAGGTCTAGGCACAATTAAAAGAACACCAGAAACAAGAATAAGAACACTGAATTTCATCTAAGTTGATAAACAGTGCAGTGTTTTTATGAAAAACAGATAGTTTGAAATGAAGACTTTTGTCATCAGCTGTCTTTTCAGTTGAGAGTTTTTTTTTTTTTAGTCAGGGGAAATTATGAACACAGTCCCCCACTACCACAAATTATGCAGTTCAGTTTCCCACATATGGAGAAATCACAGTGGTCAGCACACCTGGAGTGCAATGGATAGCCTTTCCCTGGGGAGACCACATTTGTGACCATGGTATCTCCCCTGCCAAGTAAGTATTCTTCTAGGTAATTGTATAGGGTTTTGTGACTGTTAACTTCTTTTTTTTTTTATTTATTCCCTTTTTCTACCCTTGTTGATTTATTGTTGTAGTTATTATTGTTGTTGTTGTTGGATAGGACAGAGAGAAATGGAGGGAGGAGGGTAAGACAGAGAGGGGGAAAGAAAGATAGACCCCTGCAGACCTGCTTCACCACTTGTGAAGTAACCCCCTGCAGGTGAGAAGCCGGGGGCTTGAACAGAGATCCTTAGCAGATCCTTTTATTTTGTGCCACCTGCACTTAACCCACTGTGCTACCACCCGATTCTCAACTGTTAATTTCTAAACGCTTGTATGAGGTGATGGTGGCAAAGCATGAAGAAAAAGAAATAAATTTTCATGATATGTATTTTGTATTTTATGGCTCAGATGGAGATTTCTGCAAGTAAGGGCAGAATTTGAAGTCCCAACTTGTTCCTTTCTGATCACTGATTTTGCACAAATCCCCTGACCTCTCAGGGTCTCAGGATTCTGTTCTCTGTATCAAACCCTTGCACTGACTGCTTCTGAGACCTTATTCTATAGATTCACATTCTGGATCATGGTGAAAATATTTTTGAAGTCACTGGCCACTAGGGTAAACTCAGAGGATCTGTTAAGAATGTGTGTGTGTGTGTGTGTGTGTGTGTGTGTGTGTGTGTGTGTGTGTGTGTGTGTGTGTGTGTGTGTCTGTGTGTGTGTGTGTGTGTCTGTGTCTGTGTGTGTCTGTGTGTGTCTGTGTCTGTGTCTGTGTGTGTGTTTCTGTGTAATAAGAAGCACATCTATACATTGGACCAGGTAGTTCTACTTACTCTGGAGAAATCTGACATACTCCCACGCCAAAGATGAAGTGCAAATTTCTGGTTTTATTTATTTATTTACTTATTATTTTATTTTTGCCTCCAGGGTTATCACTGCAGCTTAGTGCCAGCACTACGAATCCACTGCTCCTGGAGGCATTTTTTAAATTATTATTATTACGACAGAGAGAAATTGAGAGAAGAGGGGGAGATAGAGAGGAGGAGAGAAATACAGACACCTGCAAACCTGCTTCACTGCTTGTGAAGTGACCCCCTCCCTGCAGGTGGGGAGCTGGGGGCTCGAACCAGAATTCTTGCACGGGTCCTTGCTCTTCATACTATGTGAGCTTAACCTAGTATACCACTGCTGACCCCCTCTGCTTCTTTTCTTTCTTTTTTTCCTTCTTTTTTTTTTACACATTCTTGAAAAGGCTCATACTTCCATGGGAAACAACAGTAGCAAAATTTTTGAGAAAGTACCGGGAGAATTTAATGTGGTAGTAAGTGCGTTTCCTGCCAGCACCCCTTGATGAACTGCATCATTGGAGATACAGTATGTACAGCATGGTGGCTACTGAGAGCTAAGCCAGTGCTTCAGCTGCAGGTAGGGACTAACACCCAGAGTTACTGCCCTAAATTTGCATGTTAATGGGAAACACTTGTTGTAAAAGGTTCACTGGATCCTGATAAAATAAAGATTGAGGATTCTGGGTTGTTGATCACCAGTGTCTGTTATTGCAGGACAGAATGTACCTACAGGTTCACAGTGCTGTAAAGGAAACCAAGAATGTCACAAATGTGAACACCGGTCTACAGGGAAAAAGAAAAGTATCACGTAAATAGCTCTGAGGTGGGAAGCAGAGGGATGGGTCCCTGGGGGCAGATAGGGCATGGGTCTCAGAAGGTAAAAGGAGTGTGGACTAGGAGAGCACTTCATTTTATGTCAAATATGCTATTTCTGATCTCTCTCTCTCTTTCTCTCTCTCTCTCCCTCTCTCTCCCTCACTCTCTCTCTCTCTCTCTCTGTGTGTGTGTGTGTGTGTGCGCACAGAAAGAGAAATGCATGGGAAAAGGGAGGGAAAGAACACTTTAAAATGACAAGATAATAAGCATCTAAAATATTTAATTACTACACATCTTCTGAGTTTGGAAAACTGCAGGCTGTGGCTCATCAGTTGTTGGCAAAGTCATTTTAGTCATGTAGAGTCTCTTAAGTTGGGGTCTATGGTAATGAATATGGATGACCCTCCTCCCAAGGGTAGGACTGTATTCTAGTACAGTTGGACTTCTCTGCAATCCTATGAGCTTTGTTTTACACATTTAAAAACATCACTTCAAGAAAGAATACATAAACCTCATCACCTTGAATAGAAATGGCACAAGCATGGGGGCTGGGCAGTGGCTAAGTGAGTAAAGCGCACATAGCTCAAAGTGCAAGGGCTTGTGTAACCATGGGTTCCAGCCCCCAGCAACCCCTGTAGGGGGTCGCTTCACAAGCGGTGAAGCAGGTCTGCAGGTGTCTTTCTCTCCTCCTCTGTCTCCCCCTCCTCTCTCGATTTCTCTCAGTCCTATCCAAGAGCAACAACAGCTATGAAAACAATAATAACTACAACAAGGGCAACAAAATGGGAAAAATGGCCTCCAGGAGCAGTGGATTCATAGTGCAGGCACCGAGGCCCCTGGAGGCAAAAAAAAAAAAAAAAATTAAAAAAGGAAAAAAAAAATGGTACACACAAGTATAGTTTAAACCCTGTAAGTCAAAAAGATAATTTTGAAAAGGTTATTATGATCAACTAGGTTAAAAAGAAATAAAAGAATTTGAGTCTCACATATAATAAAAATGAGGACTCTTTTGTTTCTGAACTTTTGTTTCAAATGCACAAATTTCTGGGCGTAAAAATATATGTGTTTCCTTATATACCTTTCTCTCTATCTATCTCTTCTCTCTCTCCATCCCCCCCTCTCTCTTTCTCTTTCTTTCTTTCTCTTTCTTTTCCTCCAGGGTTATCACTGGGGCTCAGTGCCTGCACTGGGATGCATTGGATCGACCTTCTCGTGGTGCATCCCGTGAGTACCCATTCATTGGGGAAACTGACGATCCTTCCTAACTGACTGAATCCACATGGTTCCCAGTCACTTTCAAAGCCAGCAACAAGCAGCTCCTGACAGCTTTCAACCTGACCTGTTGACTGGCTATGGAAGAAGGGCAAACGCTAGAAGAAGAAGAAGTGCCTGCACTATGAATCCACTGCTTTTGGAGGTTTTTCCCTTTTGTTGCCCTTGTTGTTTAACGTTGTTGTGGTTGTTATCATTGTTGTTTTTGCTGTCGTTGTTGGATAGGACAGAGAGAGGGAGAGAAAGACACCTGTAGACCTGCTTCACTGGTTGCGAAGCAACCCCCCTGCTGGTGGGAAGCTGGGGGCTCAAACCAGGATCCTTGCACTGATTCTTGTGCTTTGCACCAAGTGCACTTAACCCACTGCCCAGCCCATATACATATTTCTAACAATAAAACATAGTGAAAATGATAATCACTGATCTATAGTTTTCTTGACAACTGAGAAAAATTTGGAACTCCACTTTATAATTATGAGCTTGAAATAATCATAAATTATATTTTGGACCAGAAGGCTTTGCTCTTATGTGGACGGTTAATGGTAGACACTTCTCTTAGCCACATTCTCACCAACCTCTCAGCTGGTGGAGACACATGAGCCTGATTACAATCTCTAAATTGAGGGCTACTTCTCTTCTTTCCCTCTCTGCTTTACTGAGGACTGAGATTATCTGAAGTGAAAACACCTTTTAGAACACAAGTTGATTTTTGTGGCTACAAGACTCCAGGATGTGTTAGGAGAGGTTCTGTTTCCTGAGAAGTGTGTGTGTCTTCCTGTTTTCTCTGTCAAGAAGTTTGATTTTGTGATTTTGTCAAATCAGCAAGGCCACCTGAAAAAAAAAAATAGAGAGACTATCTCCCAGCTGAAGGTGACAGCAAAAGGACACAAAGTGAAGAAAAGAGAAATCAAGGGGCCTAGAGGTGACATGTAGCCAATGTTCAGAAATGGGTAGGGTCATGAAAGAGAGACAAGCTAGGAGGAAATAATGTGGATGAGGCAAGTGGCCAGGCCTGCTGAGCTGTGAGTGTAGTGAGAAGCTATCACCCTGGTAAGTTAGTCCCCTGCTGGGTTCACAGCACCAAGGATGGTGATTCAAAGAAAAAAAAAAAAAAGCAGTTCAGTAAGAAAAAGCAAGGAAGACAAATTCTGGGGCAAGACTATCCTGTTATTAGATTTGAACTAATTCAGAGGTAAGGTGTCCCTTATTAGTTCAACACTTCTGTTGCTAACTTATTATCATTATTTTAAAAGTAAAAGTATTTACTTGGTTAATTAAACAGTGTAAGCGTCACTAGACCAGGAGGCACTTCATACTGCTCTTTCCTTTCATCATCATAAGAGTTATATATGGCATAATATATAATTATTTAAAGAATGCTAATTGTCAGTGGATAAGTGATAGTCATAGTATGTGTGCAGTTGTTTGTTTGTTTTTGTCACTAGGTTATGATTGTGGCTCCATGCCTGCATCACTACTGCCCTGTTACTGGTGTTTTCCCCGCTCCCATTTTTTATAGAGGAGAGAGAGAAAGAGAGAAACAAAAATAGAGATAGCAAGAAGGGGAGGGAAAGAAAGTGAGAAAGAGAGAGAAAAAGAAAGAAAAGAGAAACACCTACAGCATGTCTCTATTGCTTGTAGAGCTTCTCTTCTGTAGCTGGGAATTAGGGGCTTGAACCCAAGGTACTTTTTTAAATCTTTATTTATTTATTGGATAGAGACAGCCAGAAATTGAGAGCGGAGGAGAGAGTTAGAGAAGGAGAGAGACAGAGAAACACTTGTAACACTGCTTCACCACTCACAAAACTTTCTCCCTACAAGTGGAGACTGGGGGCTCAAACCTGGGTCCTTTTGTGTTATAACATGTGCACTCAACCAGGTGCACCACCACCCACCCTCTGACTTCAGGTCTTCACACAGTATTGTGTGTACTCTATGGGATGAGACACCACCTGGTCCTTACACAATACTTAATAGTTTAGAAATAAATTTCATGGATATCATCTCATATAATCATCATACAATCTCAATCAGTATAACCTATAGCATTCTTATTATGAGGACACTAGTTTAATTCTACTGGATGAGAAATATTTGGGATTTTAAACAATACTCTCTGATGCCAAAGCCAATATAACTCTTTGCCTGTACTGGAATTATAAATTTAATGTAAATGCTTTTTAAATTTAAGTAACTAAGGGCAGGGGTAGATAGCATAATAATTATGCAAAGAGACTCTCATACCTGAGGCTCCGCAGTTCCAGGTTCAATGCCCCACACCACCATGAGCCAGAGCTAATCAGTGCTCTGGTTTAAAAACAAACAAATAAATAAATAAATTTAAGTAACTACATCCATAGTTGTTAGTGTGTCATTTTGGGTCCTCCAGGGAGCAGTTACTCTGGTGGAGTTAGGAGAGAGTGAGGAGGAAGTGCTACCTATAAAAGATAAAGAGGGAAAGAAAGGGTAGTTTAGTTGATCTGGAACCTATGAGGGGAGAGATGGAAAGAACCAGAATTGCGTTGGGAATTTCTCAGACCATGATGCAGATCTGATGAAGTCATTGTGAGACCAGGAGCAACAACAGCCTGGAGAGGAGCCCTTCAGAGGCTAGAAATAACTTAGCTGTGACCGCCTCTCTCATTTCCCCATCTGTTTTCAATTATTATCTAGATCTCACTAGGAAGCATGTAACCTTGATTTGAATATTGAATATTGATATATTTTCTACAGGCACTGTAGTTGGATGTCATTAGGTAATTACACTTATCTCACAGCTGAATGGCAGATTTTTTTTGTAGAATATTGGTTTGATATGTACAGTTTTTTTTTAAACTCAACACCTGTAAATACTATCATATGTCCACTGTTAGAATTCTGGCTTCTTTCCATCACCATACAATTGGCCACCTTTATCTGATATACCTATCCACTCTTCCTGATTCCATTTTGATAAATATGATTTTGTGCTTATAGTCTAAGAGTGTATTTTTTGTTTTACTTGGTTCATTTTTTCTTTGTGTACATGTGAACAAAATCATAGTATGTCTTTCTCCATAAGATTTACTTCACTTAGTGTAATGATCTCAAGTTCTACCTATGTGTTGCTAATGACAGAATGTGTGTCTGGTGTGTGTGTTTCCAACCCCCAGCTACTGTGAACAAAGACAAGTTCCTTCTTGAAAGAAGATGCTGGTAATGCACTCCTGTAATGAACACAGTATGCCTTGATTTTTTTCTTGAAGATGTGCTACTTTCTCTACAACCCAGCATTAATATTGTTTATTTACTACAGGATATTGTTTTATTTAGGATGTCCTACCTTTCCAGTTAATAAGTCAAAGACCATGTAAAGATTAATGCCTCAGTCTGAATAAACTACATTCCTACCTGTAGGTTTAAGAGAAGAGACTAAAAGGTTGAATAATTAAAATTTGATACACTGGATTGGGTCAACTGTTACAAAAGCACAGGGACTGTCAGTCCATTTTTCACATTCATGGGGGACTTGGCCAATTGATCACACCTCTCTTCTTCATGAGTTGTGCTGTCTGTCTCAAATTTTTTCTCAGCATAGTGATCTAAATACCCACTACCAATCTATCAGTTTTGGCGCCTGAGATGAGACCTATTTATCATCCCAACACTTGGTAATAGGGGAAAATATAAGTCTTTGAGCAGGTGTGTGAGTATGTGTGTGTGTGTGTGTGTGTGTGTGTGTGTGTGTGTGTTAGCTAGTGCATGGAGTTGAGAAAGATACAATGAAATTTAACTCTTAAAATGTGCTTATCTACTATAGGAATGATGTTTCAACTTTTTAAAGTCTGTTTGAACCCATATATGTTTTTTCCTCCTCCAGAACTAATGTGTTAATGACAATTACTTACAAAGGTCAGCACTGAAATTGTTACTTGTCCAAACATAAGTATTAGTGAAGATGCTTTCAAGTCTCTTATAAAAACAAAACAAAAACCTCGGTATTCACTGAGATTAAGAAAGGGAGGTTTGTTTTTTTCGTATACTTGTAGGTAGGCAACTACCAGCCTAAGTTCAGGGTTTTAGCAATGCATCCTTGTTATCTTCTTGATAGTTGCATGGGAGCTGCAGAGTGGTTGTTCCAGGCATTGTCTGCAAAGCCAGAAGGATTTGGAAATGAGGTGCTCCCATTCTTAAGAGAAGAAAGGGCTCTGTAGGTAACCTCCTTCAAAAGATTTCTAATTCCATCTGATGGGTCAGATAGTATTACATAGCTGCCTTTATCTTCAAGAAAAATAAGAAAAGAATGTGATATTTTTCCCTCTATGGTAGGAAAGAGCAAGGGAAAGTTGTGAGAGTGACTCTTGAATAGAAACAAGCACCTGTGTACTGAATGGTTCTTCTACCTTAAGGAAAGGAGTAATAGTATTCGTATTATAAAGTGGCTCTTGATTCTGGGCACAGTTGGAAATGCTATATGTTTACTATTGTACTCATTCAAACTCTCTAATAAAAAATAGTTTGATAAAATAATGAAATGTTTCTGTACAGAAATATTCTTGTACAACTTTGGATTCTGCATAAAGGTGCATTAAGAATATCAATTCTTATTTGGAGCTTCAGTGGATATATCTGTTAAACCTATTCATTTGTAATAATGAACCAAAATGCTATGGATACACTACTATTAACTATAGTACTAGTGAAGTTGCTTCAAGACCCTTATGAAAAAAATATCAGTACTCAACACAAACTAAAATGTGAATTCTAAAATTAAGTTAACAATGAACTATAATTAAAGGAAGAATGACAGAAGTTGATATTACAACCCACTCATGATAACAACACTCAAAATGTACAGTATTTGTAAAAAAAAGTTATAGAAGTTTCAAAATAACTCCATGTGTTTAAGTAGGTCACCTGCCAAAGTTAACAATTTTCTGCTATTGTTCAATATTATTACTGAAATATATATACAATCGAGTCCTTCATAATTCCCTTAATATGGCACTGTGAATAAATAGCACAGTGGTCTACCTAACAGATTTTGCTGCCTACAGCAGAGGCCCTAGGCTCAATCCACAGTACCATCAATAAATAAATGAGCAGTGTTGTGATGATATGATGATGAGGAGGAAGAGGTTAAGAATAAGGAGGAGGAGGTGAAGAAGAAGAAGAAGGAGAAGAAGAAGGGGAAGAAGGTGATGAATGGGATCTTCTTGTGGCAAAGGAGGTGACACAGTAAATGATGTATTGGAATCTTGTCTCAGGTCCCCGTGAGTTTGATCCCTAGCATTGCATCCCCTGTGCCAAAATGCTATGGTAGTTCTCTTACCTTCTTTTTTTCTCTCACAAATACAAAATTTTTAAAACTCCAATAATATGTTAACATTAAATCATTATGTTTTGATTTTAGTACATCTCAGCAATATGATTTTTAGATTACAAAAAAACTCAACATGTGTTATCATGTGTAAAGAGAAAATATTGTGCATTGTATATAATTTGCTTTCAAGAACTAAAGGAAGATTTTCTGTGGGTCAGTTTTTGGTTCATACATCAGATATCATGTTGGGCAATAGTTTAAAGAAACATAATATAAAAGAAAGCACTAGTTAGAAGTTAGCAACAGAATTTTAATTTCTTTCTTTTTAAAAATTTTTTAATATTTATTTATTTTTCCCTTTTGTTGCCCTTGTTGTTTTTTTATTGTTGTTGTAGTTATTATTGTTGTTGTTATTGATGTTGTCATTGTTGTATAGGACAGAGAGAAATGGATAGAGGAGGGGAAGACAGAGAGGGGGAGAGAAAGATAGACACCTGCAGACCTGCTTCACAGCCTATGAAGTGACTCCCCTGCAGGTGGGGAGCCGGGGGCTCGAACCAGGATCCTTATGCTGGTCCTTGCGCTTTGCACCACGTATGCTTTAACTTCTTTTCTATCTCTAATTAGCTGAGGAAGTCTCTTAACCTTTCTTAAGCCCACATTCCTTATCAGTAAACTAAGAAAATAAAAGTGGAAACTCATTTAGTTGCTATAAATTTTACATTTAAATTCATCCATAGGTAGAAAAATCCAAAATGACTAGGTTTATAGTCGTAGATGCACTTCTGGGGGTAAAAATTAAAAGCTTTTCAAAACTTTCAGCTAAGGCTAATACTCTTCTTCATATATGTGCTATATTATGTGTGTCAAAACAAGAGAAAAATAACTGGCACATAGAAGGCTTTGAATATATATTCATATATATGCTGAATGTGTATTTTCATATATATGGTGAATAGTATTGTTTCCTCCAGTCCATACTTGTTTGCCTACTGGAAGTTTGTGGAGATCAAAAACTTTCCCCCTTAGGGTTCTTTAAGTGGCATCTAGTATCTGATCTCATTCTCTGCACTTCAATGCTTGTGGTCAGTGTAAATATTTGGAGAGGCATTCTTTCGGCTTGAGATAAAAATTTCAGGAGCAGGGGGTCCAGGCGGTGGTGCATCTGGTTAAGTGCATATTACCAAGCACAAAGACCAGCACAAGGATCTGGGTTTGAGTTCCTGGTTCCCTACCTTCAGGAAGGAGACCTCACAAGTGGCAAAGCAAGTCTGCAGGTATCTATCCTCCTCTCTCCCTCTCCATATCCCCCTCTTCTCTCAATTTTTTATATTTATTTGTTTGTTTATTTATTCCCTTTTGTTGACCTTGTTTTTTTTATTGTTGTAGTTATTATTGACATCATCATTGTTAGATAGGACAGAGAGAAATGGAGAGAGGCAGGGAAGACAGAGAGAGGGAGAGAAAGACACGTGCAGACCTGCTTCACTGCTTGTGAAACAACTCCCCCACAGGTGGGGAGCCAGAGGCTGGAACCCGGATCCTTAAGCCCGTCCTTGTTTTGCGCTACCTGTGCTTAACCTGCTGGGATACCGCCCAACTCCCTTCTTTCAATTTCTGTCTTTCCTATCCAATAATAATTAAAAAAAAAAAAAAAGGAAAAAATGGCCACCAGGAGCCCTGGATTCCTAATGCTGGAACCAAGCCCTAGTGATAACCCTGGAGGGGAAAAAATATAAAACTAAAAAGTTTAGCGTGAGGTTCTCACCTACTCAGTGTCCAGCTGCACACTCAGAAATATTACCCTTCTGTTTGTTGTTTTGTCAATGGCATACATCACTGCTGACAGTGATTTTGTGTGTTTTCATGATTGATTTTCTTGGGTTTTTTTTTGCTTCTTTGTTTGTTTTTGTTTTCCTTCCCAAAGCAATGCCTACTTGTTATTATGGTGGTAAGTACTGAACCTGGGAGATCTGTTGCCTCAGCCATGGGAGTCTGTTGTACTAACACTATTGCTATCGACAGAGGCTTCACGATTCACTCTTCATCCTTCAGAATATTTCTACCCTTGAATTACTCATTCTGTGTTCATAGGAAGCATTCCTCTTTTTCTCACACTTTTAATTTTTTTTTTCTTGTTTCCATAGTAATTGTATATCTTGACAAGGACTTTTAACACTCTCACTACTCTTGGACTTATTTGACCTGATGTGGCTAATAATGCTTTAAAAAGTTATTTATTTATTTATTTATTTACTAGCTAGAGACAGAGAGAAACTGATAGGGGAGGGGGGAGATAGAGAGGGAGAGAGACAGAAAGACACCTGCTCCATTGTTTCACTACTCATGAAGCTTTTCCCTGCAGGCGTGGGCCAGGGGCTTGAGCCTTCCTCCTTGTGCACTGTAACATGAGCGCTTAACCAGGTGTGCTACCGTCTGGCCCCTTTAAAAAACATTTCAAAGTAGACACAAATACAGCAAAATTCACTACTGGTAGAATGTGCAGTTTTCAGACTAAGACAAATATAAACCTATGGGACTATATCAAATTAAAAAGCTTCTGCACAGTAAAAGGAGCTACTACCCAAAGAAATCCCCTCACAGAATGGGAGATCTTACATGTCATACATCATACAAGAGGCTAATAACCAAAATATATAAAGAGCTTGCCAAACTCAACAACAAGAAAACAAATAACACCATCTAAAAATGGGGGGAGGACATGGACAGAATATTCATCACAGAAGAGATCCAAAAGACTGAGAAATGAAAAAATGCTCCAAGTCTTTGATTGTCAGAGAAATGCAAATAAAGACAACAGTGAGATACCACTTGACTCCTGTGAGAACTTAATGCATCAGAAAAGGTAGCAGCAGCAAATGCTGGAGAGGTTGTGGGGTCTAAGGAACCCTCCTGCACTGCTGGTGGGAATGTAAATTGGCCCAACCTCTGCGGAGAACAGTCTGGAGAACTCTCAGAAGGTTAGAAATGGACCTACCCTGTGATCCTGCAATTCCTCTCCTGGGGATATAGCCTAAGGAAACCAACACACTCATCCAAAAAGATCTGTGTACACATATGTTATTAGCAGCACAATATGTCATAGAACAAACCTGGAAGCAACCTGGACCTACCCTGTGATCCTGCAATTCCTCTCCTGGGGATATAGCCTAAGGAAATCCACACACTCATCCAAAAAGATCTGTGTACACATATGTTATTAGCAGCACAATATGTCATAGACCAAACCTGGAAGCAACCCAGGTGTCCAACAACAGATGAGTGGCTGAGCAAGTTTTGGTATATGTACACAATGTAATACTACTCAGCTATTAAAAAATGGTGACTTCACCGTTTTCAGCCCATCTTGGATGGAGCTTGAAGAAATCATGTTAAGTGAAATAAGTCAGAAACAGAAGGATGAATATGGGATGATCTCACTCTCAGGCAGAAGTTGAAGAACAAGATCAGAAGAGAAAACACAAGTAGAACCTGAACTGGAATTGGCCTATTGCACCAAAGTGAAAGACTCTGGGGTGAGTGGGGGTGGGGGGAAATACAGGTCCAAAAGGATGACAGAGGATCCAGTGGGGGTTGTATTGTTATATGGAAAACTGGGAAATGTTATGCATGTACAAATTATTGTATTTACTGTCAAATGTAAAACATTAATTCCCCAATAAAGAAATAAAAAAGAAATAAAATTAGTTTGCATACAAGACTTGAATATATTGTGTAAAATTTTATCAACTACAAATCTTGTTAATCAGCTTTTCAACAATAAAGAATTAAGAATTGTATCGAGACATAAAAAATGTGCAGTTTTCAAGTCAAAAGATAGCAAACATTCTCTCTAATCTCATCTGTTGATACTACATGTGTTGTTCATGAATACCAAGGTTCAGTGTTCACCTCTTCGAAGCCAATATTTAAGAAGTGAGTCTTGGTGAAAGGTAAATGGGTTTATTATCAAGTGTGTGCTACCTGAGAAGATAGCAGACTTATGTCCCCAAAATCTATCTTACTCTCAGGCTGGGACTTGGGTTTCTAAAGGAGAGAAGAGCAGAGGCACTCAGGGAAGGAGTAGTGCACTGGTTAGGGTGAAAGGTCATCAAGTTTCTCTGGCACCAGTGGTGGGTGTGAAATTGTTAAACATAAATTCAAGGTAGCATCCTGTGCAAGACTTTCATCTGGAGTTCTTCATGCTAAATATCAGAGACCATCTCAAGGACATCCTTTTGTCTTTCTGTTTTCTATCTGCAGTTGGTCCTTGATTATCAGCACACATACATAGTTAGTGAAAAATATTCTTTCCTAGTACCTATAGCTCAGTAGAAACACCACAAAATAGCCAAGTAGAAGTTCATGAAGAGGTTTGCTATGGCAAAGTAGAGATAAATGGTGTGGCTCAAAATGAAGGTCATGGTTAGTGCAGGGTGGCTAAGTTAAAAAGTTAAAATGAGGGGGCCGGGCAGTAGCGCAGAGGGTTAAGTGCACATGGCGCAAAGCACAAGGGCCAGCATAAGGATACTGGTTCAAGCCCCCGGCTCCCCACCTGCAGGGGGATCGCCTCACAAGCGGTGAAGCAGGTCAGCAGGTGTCTATCCTTCTCTCCCCCTCTCTGTCTTCCCCTCTTCTATTGATTTCTCTCTGTCCTATCCAACAACAATGACATCAATAACAAAAAATAATAATAACCACAACAATGATAAAACAAAAAGGACAACGAAAGGGAAAACAAATAAACAAACAAATAAAAAGTTAAAATGGAGTCTCTTCTAGGTGGCTATAGTATGTTCTGAGAGGAGAAAGATTGTAGGTTGTAAGTCTTAAAGAAGAAGAGCATTTGCAAGTAAAGTCTTGCTTTAGACTTGTTGGAATACAATGAAAAAGTGGCAGAACACTATTCATATCTTTGCTATTATTTGTACAAAGCATGTCCTATGTTTTTACTTCCATGTAAGAACATCAGGGACACATACTCTAGGCACAGTGAAAGGGGGGAAAAAACTTAGTCTTTTCTCATTCCAAGTGTATAGTCACTACCAGCAACCACCACCATAGGGAAGAGAGGTTTGGGGTCCTGGTTCACATTCTAACAGAAAGAAAGGGAACAAAGGCAAAAATTCCTACTTGCTGATAACTTGTGAACTCATATCACTTTCACAAGGAAACATTTTTCTGTTAGTCGCTTCACAGAAGGGATCTTCCCAGTCAATTACTTGACAAGCATTTGGAACTGGAAGAAGAAAGAGCATAGGCTGAGATTAAGGTTATGGATTTACATTACAGTTTAGAGTAGCATATAAATTATGTTGCACTGATGTTTAGTTGAAAGCTTTTCTAGAGGAGATTCATTTACTGGCACTTCTGAAATGCTTTAGGTACGTGAAAATGTAGTTGTCAGCACATGCTCCTACAAGGTAATCAAATAAGGAACAACTACTTTTCTAAGTTTTGTTTTAGTATCACATGGTTACAAACAATTTACATGGGATGTGAGGTCATGGAACCAACCTTAGGAAAACAGGTTTTTCCAGCCAAATTTGTCTTGGCTCACAACTTTAGATATACTGTCAGATTTCATAAAGGGTACTTTTCTTTACACTTACACTTTCCTTTCTCAATCTGGAAGCCAAGTCTAGGCATTTTCTGGGATGAGTTGGGACTTGTAAGGACTAATTCAAGAGTAAGAGTAGGCTTGAGGCAAAACTGATGTAAGAAAAGCTATTTCCTTTTCATTCCATTCTTAATTCTAAGTTCTCTCTTCACCTCCCTGAACCTCAAACCTCCACAGACACCAACCAACTCCTCTACAAAAGCAGATCCTAGTTCTTTAAACAGTGTGTTGGACTTAATTTCCTTTTTGCTAATATCTGAAATTTAACAGTTCTAATATTTATTTCTTCATAACCATAGCCTGTGAATATTAATCCCAGTTAATACCCGCAGTTCTTATGAATCCAAGGTGTTATTTTGCGTTTGTGACTGGCATTTTAATAAGAGGAAATGCATGCCTTAGCTAAAAGAATGGTTCCATAGGAAGGTTAAAATTTTGCTTCCTCCAGGAAGCATCTCCTGCCTCCTTCCACCCCCGCAGGTTAGAAGTTCCTGGTAAGGCTTCTAAACAAGCTGTTCTTTTCCTGTCACAGCATGTAGTACCAATTTATTATGAGCATTTCTTTACTTATCTTTTTTCTGTTTTGATCATGAGCTCTGTGTGTGCACCTCCTTGTGTATTTCATATATACAGACCATTATGTTATTTCCTACCACCTAGTTCTGTGATTGAATACTTGGAGGAGCTTCAGTAAATACTCATAGATTGAAGAATGAATGAATTGTGCTGAGAATTTCAGGAGCTACATAAAAGTATAGTGGTGAGGGAGAAATAAATCAGTACTTTGGAGACCAGATGGCTTTTTCTTTTCTTTTTTTTCCTTTTGCCTGCAGGGTTATTGCTGGGCTCAGTAACAGCACCACGAATCCATTGCTCCTGGAGACCATTTTTTCCCTTTTGTTACCCTAATTGTTTTTATCATTGTTGTGGTTATTATTATCACTGCTATTGATGTCGTTGCTGTTGGATAGGATGGAGAGAAATGGAGAGGAGGGGAAGACAGAGAGGGGGAAAGATAGACACCTGCAGTCACCTGTGAAGCGACTCCCCTGCAGGTGGGGAGCCAGGGACTTGAACCGGGATCCTTACTCCAGTCCTTGCGCTTTGAGCCCAGCCCCCCAGATGGCTTTTTCTTTATGCACACTACTTTATCTTTTAGAAGGTCCTGCTTAAAAAAGCCTTTCTCAATTGCTACTTGAGGACAATAGGGATTTCAATATCATTGTTTTCACTGTTTCTTTTATTAGTGATTTAATGATGATTGACAAAATTGTGGGATAAGAGGAGTACAATTCTATACAGTTCCCACCACCAGAGTTGCATATCCCCATGCGCCTCTTAGAAGTTTCCCTATACTTTATTCCCTCTGGGTGAACGGGCCAAAAATCTTTATAGAGTGCAGAAGGTGGGAGGTCTGGCTTCTATAATAGTTTCTTCACTAAGCATGGGCATTGATAGGTCGATCCATAACCCCCAGCTTGTTTCTATCTTTCCCTAGTGGGGTAGGGCTCTGTGGAGGTGGGGTTCCAGGACAAGTTATTGGTGAAGTTATCTGCCCAGGGAAGTCAAGTTGGCATCACTGTAGCATCTATAACTTGGTGGCTGAAAAGAATTGAGATGTAAAGAAGAACAAATTGTCTAATAATCAAGAACCTAAAGGCAAGAGTATAGCAGGTAAAATTTGGGGTCTTCATTATGGAAGAAGCTAGGAAGTCTATTTTAGGTATATCATTTTAAAAGCTTTAGAAACTCACTCAGGATTGGCCATAAGTGGTTAAAAAGTCTACCTTCGACTTGCTACAGCCACCAAGACCTTTAATTTTCTAGAAATTATACAGATAATGCCATGGCATCCATATCTTGATCAACAAGGAAATCCATCATTTGTGTTGAAACCATGTTGGAAACATCTTCCTTCACCAACAGGAGTACTGGATGAAACAAAAATCAAAAGTAATCTGTCATGCATACAATATAACATAGACTATTAAGATAAAAATATAAAATATTTCTAGAAAAAAGCATAAAAAGAGAAGTATTTTAATGTTATTATAAGTATATAGTGATGAGTGTTTTGATTGAATTACTAGAGGGTTTGAAGACCCTCTATCAACACAATGATATGAGATGTTCTCAAAGTAAACTGAAGGGAATCAAGGGAATGAAGCAACACTAAACTCAGGGGCCAGCTCAAAGAAGCAGACTCTCAGATCACGTGGGGCAAGCTCAATTGAACTAATACAAGGAGGGAAAATAGTTGTCTCAGGCAAGAAACTTCTCTGTCTCTGTTGTCTTCACTAAGTAGTCAGACAATGACAACTCGAATGTAGAACATGAATTTAAAGCTAAATTGTCTGATTTTAAAGACTGCTCTTTTTCAGCATTTCCTGGGTGATAATAAGTACAAGTGGGACAGAAATCAATGCTGTAATTACTGTTAAACTTAGATAAAGATATCATGTCTTCATTCATAATAGAGAACATCTACCTTATTCTGGAAATGGATATGGGAAGCTACAAGATACAACTAGGAACTGAGAAATTACCCATACACATGTTTTAAAACTCAACAGCTTCATGGTTTTCTTCTTGTATCTGGGGCCAGTGAATACAATGGCTACCTCCTGGCATGAAAATACCTTCCATAGTAGAGATTGCTGGATTAGTGCCTGACCTTCCAAGGCTTACATGGGCTCCCTTAAAAACCTGTATACTTTATGCCCTACTCCAGGATACCTGCTTAGGTGAGTGGCATGTCTATGGTAACTTTAAAGATACTACCACTCTTATCTTCACATATTTGTCTTACAATATGACCTGATATGGGATCATAATGTTAATATATTTTGTTTTGTTCATCTTCTAAATCACAATGTTTATATTTGCAGCAGCTCTGAGAATTAATGGGGAGAATAAATAAAGTAGCAATTCGAATGTGCAAACACCACGAAGTACTTTGAGCTTCAGGAAAAGGGGAAATATACAAGAATTTACATTCAGAAATTGTTTAGGAGCAGCAAATGAAGAGAAGCAACATTTTGCTTAAAACAACAACAACAACAACAAAACCCACATCACAACCCTTTCATTATCAGCAGCACACAATTTAACAGGTGTGTGATTTATTCATTTATTCACAGGCTCATGGACTAACCATTCCATCATAGTACGATTGTATGTGAAGCAAAAAACATTTACAACAAACTGTATCAGCTTCCTCAGAGAGACCAAATTAACTGATCTCTGGAAATTCTTTGCGACCATTTAAGAAAGAAGGCTAGTAATCATCAAAATGGTGAACACGAATGATTTACCTCAGTAAAGCCCTTTGCATCCTTCTTTTCTGGGTCATTTGTGACTAGCGTCTGATATGAAAGGGGGAGTTTTGTTTATTTCCATTAAATAAATAGTGAAGACTGACAAGATAGTTCATTGGGGAGGGTGCCATCTTTGTCATGCATGTAACCCAGGTTCAAGCCTCAGTCCCACTGCCCTTGGGAAAGATTCAGTGCTGAGTTGTAGTTCCTAATCACCTTCTATCTCTATCTCTGTCTCTTTTCTTTCGAAAATACTGGGGAGGATCAGTGAATCCCTGATAAAGACAATAAAATCAGAAGTATAATAGTTTATCTATATACATCTAGAACAGTCAGTGGTTCTCTTAGAAAGGGGGGTTGTGATTTTTCCATTTCCTGTGGTTTCAGTTATTCTTTTGCAAGTAAGATGGTTTTTCTGATTGGTGAAACTGGAGGAAATACATATGTGTAATCACACCTCTTTGCTAGACAAAGTTAAGTTTTGATCAACTTTTGTTCTTTTTCTCTTAATCTCTCACACCCAAGTACTCCTAGGAGCTTCTTGTCTTATGTCTCCAGGTGGTTGACTGGTCAACTGCTGCATCCCTGATTCTTGCTTCACCACCTGTACTGGATAGTGAGTCTTGATTCAGTAGTTCCCGAGATGAAGACTGGAACAAAGAAGTAGTTGGCCCAGCTATATTTTCTGCACAGTTTAACAAAGAGGCCTGTGTTGTCTTATCCATAACATAAAATTGATAGCATGCTTGAGCCATTCAGTCTTTTTTAACCCAGGTTTACAAATTGATTCTGTGCAAGGACTCTTAAAAAGGGGAAGGCTGGGGCAGGGAAGGAATATCATTGAGATATATGTGTGCCTATGGGTATGTGTGAAGCCACAACTAATTCTCATTCTCTCCCTGTCTTTAACAAATTACCATGTCTTAATTTTTAAAACTAAAGAGCCACACCTAACAGTGATCCCAGGGACTAGAATGCTGTCAACACAATGGGAATCATGTCGTTAATAAGTAAACAGAAAATGTCAGTCTGAAGACCTTTTAGAACAACACTTCCATGCAGGGTAAAGAATTAAAGTAGATTTGGTTTATTTAAATAGTTCCCAGGCTCTTTGTTTAATTTCAAGTAATAATGTTTCTTTCAACAAGTGTCACATGTTTGTCTGTGAATAGCCTAAAACCAGATACCTTTTTTTTTACCCAACTTCTGGCTATTTTAGTTTAGGGGTGGGGTGCTTGACCAAAAGTAATTTGTGTTCAGTGAAATGATTTTTCATTTATGGAGTCAAATTCACTTTTTGCTTCCTTCAGCAACTCATCAATCTAATGGGAGAAATAGAAGCTATCATAATAGTGAGACTAGACTTTTAGGAAGTGAGCCAATATCGATATTTTATTTAATAATGTAAATTCTACTACTACATGTTTGGTCTCGATCCAAATTTGCTTTTAATTAAGTTTTCTTCCCATTGAACTCCCCCAAGTTGTTTTATTTATTTATTTTTATAGCTCCTGTGTCACATTTATTCTATTGCTACTGGGCAACAGATAATGATATAGATGACACCACTATTGCCTTCATCATTATTATTTTATCAAATAACATTTTTAGAACATGTTGAAGGTGACTGTCAACCACTACTTTGCAGTTGGTATATTATAACCCCAAACAATAACACTAATTTAGAAGGCCAGAAACTATATACATTTAAAAGTGACGTATTAACATAGGTAAGTAGCGATATTCTAGTTTCATGATTAAACTTATAAAATGTAGGAAACTCATAAACTCTTGAACAAGAAGAGATACCCAAGCCTGCTATTTCGTTGTCTCTATATAGAACATTTTAAAGTATTCCTAGGAGCAGCAGGCATTTATTTAAGAAATCCCGTGGTTTCTCTTGTCCAGTCCGCTTGTCTTTGTGAGGATGTTCATAAGCCACTAGGTGTCTGTTTTCTGGCTCTTTTTAACTTATTTCCAGCTTTTTCCTGACTCTGTTTAACTATCCCCTGGTTTACCGCTCCCTTCAATCATTGGAGCATATCTTTGGCTTGGGCTTCTCTGTGTAGACTCTTGACCCCCTTTCTTGGTGCTTTATTTATTTATTTTTCCTTTCTTGGTGCTTTAAAGAGGACAGCCCACTCTAGAAGATTCCGGATGTGGCAGCTGAACCATTTGCTCTAATGGGTGGTGAGTCTCTCATCTGATCAAGTGTCATAGAACCTCGCCTGGTCACCCCACTTCTAGCTTTCTTTTTTTTTTTTCTTAGTAAGCAATTTTTTCCCCACCAGTTTTATCTCTGGGGCTCATTGCCTGCACATCTTTGTCACTCTTGGTGGCTATTTTTTCCCTTTTCTTTCTTTTGATAGAGCATGAGAGACAGAGAGAGCTATGGAAAGAAAGAGACAGACTACTCAGCTGTTAATCATGGGGTCAAAAGTCAATGGTACTTATATTCTTTCTTCATGTTTGGAAGCTATTCTTTGCCCTAATCCAGCTTCCTAGCCCTATTTTAATCTCTGTCAACATCTTCCCAGACAATATTTTTAATCCACCTGCACGTTAGCTATAGGCTCAGCCAAAAATTGCTAAAGTCATTGGCCCCTTGGGACATACCTAAAATAGACTTCTAGTTTCTTACCACACAAAGACCTCTAATTTCATCTGCTCTACTCCTACCTTTAGGTTCTTGTTTGTTTGTTTATTTATTTATTTATTTATTTTTCCCTCCAGGGTTATTGCTGGGCTCGGTGCCTGCACCATGAATCCACTGCTTCTGGAGGCCATTTTTCCCCCTTTTGTTGCCATTGTTGTTGTAGCCTCGTTGTGGTTATTATTGCCATTGTTGACGTTGTTGGTTGTTGGATAGAACAGAGAAAAATGGAGAGAGGAGGGGAAGACAGAGAGGGGGAGAGAAAGATAGACACCTGCAGACCTGCTTCACCGCCTGTGAAGCGACTCCCCTGCAGGTGGGGAGCCGGGGGCTCGAACCGGGATCCCTACGCCGGTCCCTGTGCTTTGCGACACATGCGCTTAACCCACTGCGCCACTGCCCGACCCCCTGGTTTCTGTTTGTTAAACAATTTGTCCTGCTTTATATCTTACTGTGTTATAGCTACCAAGTTGCAATGCTACCATAAGGCCATCCTTCCTTCCCTGGGCAGACAACCTCACCAATGTGTCCCAAAATCTAACCTCTCCAGAACCCTACCCCGCAAAAGAAGGATAGAAATAGGCTGGGGTATGGATCGACCTGCCAATGTTCATGTCCAGCAGAGGAACAGTTACAGAAGCCAGACCTTCTACCTTATGCACCCCATAAAGATCTTTGGTCCGTACTCCTGGGGGGATAAAGAATAAGAAAGCTTCTAGGGGATGAGACTCAAACTCTGGTGGTGGGAACTATGTGGAATTATACCCCTTTTATCTTATAACCATGTTAATCATTATTAAATCACTAATAACAATAAATTGTAAAAAAACAAATCACTAATAAAAATTAAAAGACAAACAAAAAAATATTACATAAAAGTGATGAAGTCATCTTATTTGCATCATCTTGGATGGGATTAGAAGATAAAATTAAGTGAGATATTCCAAAAGGACTGATCTATTTAGGCCCGGCAGAGTCTGTCCTTGTAAGTTCTTATAGCCCTGGCTTTGTATGGATTCTCTTCTTGCTCTCCCTACTTGGGTTAACTCAATTCATTTCATCTTCATTCTACACCAATATCTTTACATCTGTTATTCTCTCAATCTAATATGCTCTTTTTTCTCCTCCTGAAGTCTAAAGATATATACATTTAAAAGGCTGGGTGGTAGCACACTTAGTTGAGCACACACATTTCCATGCACAAGGATCTGGGTTCAAGACTCCCCCTCTGGGGATGTGGGGGGAGAGTATCATGAAAGACAAAGCAGTGCTGCAAGTTTCTCTCTTTTTCTCTCCCTCTTCATCTTCCCCTGACACCTCAATTTCTCTCTGTCCTATCAAATATAAGAAAAATAAAATAAAGCAAAAAGGTTTTTAAATATATATATATATATTTAGTTATTCATTTATTTTGCATAGAGATTGAGACAGAGATAGAAGAGACAGAGACAGAGAAGAGAGACACTTATAGTACTGCTCACCGTTTGAAGCTTCTTCCTGCAAGTAAGGATCAGGGATTTGAACCCCTGTTCTTACACATGGTAATATGTGTACTGTACCATGTGTGCCACTAACCAGCCCCCCAAAGTTTAACTTCTACTTCATCAGTTCTTTAGTTCTCAGATAACAGGTTGATTTTTCAGATACATCCCTGCTCACCCCCTTCCCAAGAATAAATCAAGGTCTCCTATAGTATATCCTTATGGTGTCATAATCCTTACTGGCATAACACTTAGTTCATAACTATACTTTTGCTCATGTGATTATTTACTCAACAGTTCTCTCCTTTTAAAGATTTATAAACTCCTCAGAGGAGGGTACAAGTCAGTTTTAACCACTGCATGCTATCAATAAGTATTCACTGCATGAATGAATGACTTTAAAACACAACAGGTTTTAAATAGATTAAATTATAAGAACACTTTATTGAGTGATAGGGCATATAGTAAATGCTTAGTGAGTTAAAATTATGTTTGACTCAAAACTTCCCTTTGTGGCCAAGAGGTGGCAAACCTGGCTGACTACACATGCTATAGTGTACAAAGACAGAGGTTCAAGCCCCTGGTCCCCACCTGCGGGGAGAAAAGCTTTGCAAGTGGTAAGACAATGCTGCAAGTCTCTCTCTCTCTCTCTCTCTCTCTCTCTCTCTCTCTCTCTGTATTTCCTCAATTCCCTCTTGATTTTTTTCTGCATCCACCCAAATAGATAAATAAATAAAATATTTAAAAATTCTGTTTGAATGGCATACATCAAAAAGGACAGCAGCAACAAATGCTGGAGAGGATGTGGGGACAGAGAGAGTAACCCTTCTACACTGCTGGTGGGAATGTAAATTGGTCCAGCCTCTGTGGAGAGCAGTCTGGAAAACTCTCACAAGGCTAGACATGGACCTTCCATATGATCCAGTAATTCCTCTCCTGGGGTTATACCCCAAGGATTCCATAACACCCAACTAAAAAGAGGTATGTACTCCTATGTTCATAGCAGCACAATTCATAATAGCTAAAACCTGGAAGCAACCCAGGTGCCCAACAACAGATGAGTGGCTGAGAAAGCTGTGGTGTATATATACACAATGGAATACTATACAGCTATCAAGAACAATGAACCCTCCTTCTCTGACCCATCTTGGACAGAGCTAGAAGGAATTATATTAAGTGAGCTAAGTCAGAAAGATAAAGATGAGTATGGGATGATCGCACTCATCAACAGAAGTTGAGGAAGAAGATCTGGAAGGGAAACTAAAGCAGAATCTGACTAAATTGAAAGTAGGGCACTAAAGTAAAAACCCTGTGGTGAGGGGGAGGGTGGACATGCGGCTTCCTGGGCCAGAGGGGGTTGGGGGTGGGTGGATGGGATGGGACACAGTCTTTTGGTGGTGGGAATGGTGTTTATGTACACTCCTAGTAAAGTGTAGTCATATAAATCACTAGTTAATTAATACGAGAGGGGGAAAATTAATTGTATGTCTCGAAGTTTTTAAAACACAGACTGAGTCTTGTTAATACATAGGCTGTGTATTTGATATGCGGACTCTCTCAAAAGCCTAGACCAAGTAGATCAGAAGCAACCAGTGGCACAGCTATATAAGATACTAGGTACTATACAGCAAACCCTAACAAAAGGACTTTTCAAAGTTAACCCAATTACCAAATAATGTGATGATAACATTAACTATCGATTGACTTTTTGAACCCTAAGGCAGCTGGAACCTTACATCTCCACTATAGGGCCTATATTTCCCCCAGTCCTGGAACCTTAGGATAGGGCCCACTTTCCCACATGCCTCTCCCAATCCATATCAAATAATATTACATCAGCCCATCGCAACCTAATCAACGCAATGATTGCCACCTCAACACGCTTCAGCTCAGACTGTGTCCAGAGACTTCACGTGTGGAATGACAACCCTTCAGCTTCATTACTCGGGTGAGACCTTTCCTTTCATAGTATACTCTAATTCTATCCCAGGTGGATGACATTCTAACAAAGTCCCAAAACCTAGATATAGACCAGGTTCTGTGAGACAGAGCATATGTTCACAAGTATCCATAAACTAGTGCAAAATATGTACCTGAAAGCAGAAGTACACTAGAGTTTGCAGTGCATACCCCCCAACACTTCCTCTCCACTATTCCAACATTTGGGTCCATGTTTGCTCAACAATTTGTTTGGCTTTGTATGTTAACTCTCTTTTCAGCCACCAGGTTCCAGATGCCATCAGGATGCCGGCCAGGCTTCCTTGGACTGAAGACCCCACCAATGTGTCCTGGAGCTCTGCTTCCCCAGAGACCCACCCTACTAGGGAAAGAGAGAGGCATACTGGGAGTATGGACCGACCAGTCAACACCCATGTTCAGCGGGGAAGCAATTACAGAAACCAGACCTTCCACCTTCTACAACCCACAATGACCCTGGGTCCATGCTCCCAGAGGGATAGAGAATGGGAAAGCTATCAGGAGAGGGGATGGGATATGGAGACTGGGTGGTGGGAATTGTGTGGAGTTGTACCCCTCCTACCTTATGGTTTTGTTAATTTATCCTTTCTTAAATAAAAAATACATTTAAAAAATTTTGTTATAAACTCCCCATCCTTTATTAATTGTTTTAAGCACACTGAATATCTCATTGTGTAAACCCTTTAAATTTTTCTCAATAGAACTGACAAAAAAGTATGATATGACCTTGTCCCTCCCTTGGTTCTGAAAGTTGACCCCACTGAGTGTTTGGTAGTCAAAACCTGCTGCTCTTCCTGTGTTCCTTCTGCACAGCACGCTACTGTGCCTCTCTCATCTCTGACTTCCCAGCTATCTAGCTTTGAGTCAGATCCTATAGCTCAGCTCCCCTCTGGTTAGAGTGATTCTTTAAACTAATTCCCTTTTATTATTTATTTATCTATTTATTTATTTTATGGAGAGAGAGTGTGAAAGAGACCTCAGCACCAATGTTTCCTTCAGTGAGGTAAGAGCCAGATTTGAGTCTTCATGCATATGGCAAAGCACAGTTATTCAAGTGGGCTATCTCACTGGTGTTTTGCAACTAATTTTTTTGCTTCAGTTTTGGATTTTCTGTCCTATAGCTTCAGAGTCCATTGGGAAAGGATGATAATACTGAGGGCTGAAAGAAAACTTGAGATGCTGATCGGATTTACTATTGTGATCCTATTGCACTAGTTTGTGATTTGGAAAGTAAGTGCCAGCCTCCTTACTTTGAATCTCTGATATTTGCCCCAATGTCCTTATTTAATAAGCAGCCCAAGCAATTTTAATGCATGTGGACCTAGTACTGCATTTTAAAGAAGAGACACCTTTTTTTCAGAGCAATGTCAACACTTACTCTTAAGAAAACTTCCTTATGGGAATTGGGCAGCAGCACAGCGGGTTAAGCACACGTGGCACAAAGCGCAAGGACCAGTGTAAGGATTCCGGTTCCAGCCTCTGGCTCCCTACCTGCAGGGAAGTTGCTTCACAGGCGGTGAAGCAGGTTGCAGGTGTCTATCTTTCTCTCCCCTCTCTGGCTTCCCCTCTTTCTCCATTTCTCTCTGTCCTATCCAACAACAACGACACCAATAACAACAACAATAATAACTACAACAATAAAACAACAAGGGCAGCAAAAGGGAAAATAAATAAATATTTAAAACAAACAAAAACTTCCTTATTCTCAGTTTTCCTGATTTGCTTAAAATATGACACATGAATTCAACCACATAAGCTGACCCTTTAGGTCCCCCTCATTAAAATATATAAATGGGGATCTTTGTGTTGTTATGCTAAGAAGCATAGAGAAGCTGTTACCTGTTTTTGTGTATCTCAGGAACATCTGTCGCCTACCACCTGGTGTTCTCTGTAACAGGTGTATTCTCAAGATAGCAATGATAAAAAGTCATAGGATGTTAGCCCAGATCACAATTTGCAGCCTGTCACTCCTGCCAAATGGGTTAGTTGAGATGAAAACCACAATTTGAGAAGGTGCGTATTAATAATCTAGAAAACTGTCAAAGTGTAAAAGATAGTGCACAAGGACATGAGCTATCCTATGGAGTGGGAGTAGTTTCTGACCGTCCAGGAATGTAATTCTCTTTCTTCTCCTCTGTAAGTATTCATCCTTTCATCTTAAGCCCTGCTCCTCACCTTCACTAGTAAGCTTCATTAGTAGTGAAGTTGTGTTATAAGCCTCTCTCTCCCTCTTTTTCTGTCTCTCCCTCTCTCTCCGCTTCTTTCTCTTTCTCCCCTCTCTCTCACCCTCTCTCTCCATTCCCTTTTAATTTCTGCCTCTATCCAAAATAAATAAATAAATAAATAAATAAATAAATAAATAAAATATTTTTTAAAAGTAAGAAGAAAAAATGACTGCTGGTAGCAGTGGATTTGTAGTGCTGGCACTGAGCCCCAGTGATAATCCTGGTGGCAATTTTAAAAAAAGATTATACACAGATAGATAGAATGAAAGCCAATGACTGATACATCCTTACATAAAGGCCATGTGAAAACACAGGTGCACACATAGCGAGAAGACCATATGATGAAAGAGGCGAAGGTGGTAGTAATGGAGCTGCAAGCCAAGGAACATCAGGGACAAACAGGGATCACTGGAAGCTAGAAAAGAGAGAAGAAAAGATTCTTCCCTGGAGATTTCTGTAGGAGCACAGCCCTGTTAACGCTTTGATTTTGGACTTCAAGCCTCTAGGACTGTGAGAGATTAATTATCTGTTATTTTTAGGGCATCCATTTGTGGTACTCTGTTATTGTAAACAAATATAAGAGGTAATGCCTTGCAACTACATTGCGAGAGAGTGAAGATTCACTGTCAAATATTGAGGCTGATCTGATAACTCCAGCCCCAGTAACTAACTATCTGACCATGGTCACATGATTGACCCCTAAATGAGATAAGTTGAGCTGTTATGAAACACAAATCTTTGGTATGTGGACATTCATCCCACTACAGTCCCCAGTTGACTGCAGTTCAAATTGTCATCACTTGAAATAAAAGCCACCTAGTCCATTCCCACTGAATTGTGAGAAATAATAAAATGGTTACTATCAACCATAACTTCATTTGGGTATAGTTTGCTATATTGGTAGTAAAAAGCATTTGACTTCTCAGAAGCAGACTCGGAGATAAGGGTGTGACTTACTAGGATGCTCCCAGGAGGAACTGGAAAAGGGATAGGGAAGTGAAGGCTTAAAGAATTTTAGTCCATACTCCCAGAGAAAAATAAAGATTAGGGAAGCTTCCAATGGAGGAGATGGGACAGGGAACTCTGGTGGTGGGGACTGTATGGAATTGTACCCCTTTTATCCTATAATCTTGTTAATCATTAAATCACTAAAAACAACAACAACAACAATAATAAACTAGAGACGTTGAAACTCAACTAGTAATCAATGATCCTCTAATTTTTTCAACATCATTATCCCTTTATTGGGAGAATGTTTACTACAAAACTGTTGTCACAATGGCACATTTCCACATTTCTTCAGGATAGGTGTCAGTACATCTCATCCTCCAGCAATTTGTCAACATATTTCACTACAAAAATTTAGGTCCCCGACCTCCCTGTAATTCTTTGTGTGTTACCCTTCTAAGACCCAAATCTGCTGTAATATAGTGAAGCCCTCTGAGGACTCATCTAGTATTGTTTTTTGCTTTGATTTTTAGACCCCATCTGTGATCAAGATCATCTAGTAGTCATTCTTCTTCTGGCTTTTTTCACCAATAAAACTCCTTCCAGTTCTACTCGTGTTGTAGTAGAAGATTAGATTTCATGGTTTATTACAGCTAGATAGCACTCCATTGTGTATACAACTGTGGACCCCATGCATTCCATGCTGGGAATATTCATGCTTTCGTCTGTTATTGGGCACTTGGATTGTTTAGATTGCTGATATTACAAATAGCATTGCCACAAACATGAATGTGCACAGATCTTTGCCAATAGATGTTTTTGTGTCCTTTGGATAAATTTTGTTTAGAAAAGGAATTGATGGATCAGATAGTAGGTTAATTTTTAAAAATTTATTTGTAAAAAGGAAACATTGATAAAACCATAGGATATGAGGGGTACAAATCCACACAATTCCCACCATCAGAACTCCTTATCCCATCCCCTCCCCTGATAGCTTTCCTATTCTTTATCCCTCTGGGAGTATGGACCCAAGGTCATTTTGGGATGCAGAAGGTAGAAGGCCTGGCTTCTGTAATTGCTTCCCTGCTGAACATGCGCATTGACAGGTGGATCCACACTCCCAGCTGTCTCTCTCTTTCCCTAGCGGGGTGGGGCTCTGGGGGATTGGAGCTCCAGGACACATTTGTGGGATTGTCTGTACAGGGAAGTCTGGTTGGCATCATGGTAGCATCTGGAACCTGGTGGCTGAAAGAGAGTTAACATATAAAGTCAAACAAGTTGCTGAGTAATCATGAACCTAAAGGCTGTAATAGTGCAGATGAAGAGTTGAGGGGGTCTCCGTTTTGTAGATAGCTAGTAGATCTATTTTAGTTCTATTTCAAAGGGCCCATGACTATACTAGTGTTTTTTTTTTTTTTCCCTGAGCCTGAAATCTGATATGCAGGTAGATCCAAGTTCTTGTCTGAGAAGATAATGTCATGGCTGGAAAAAGGGTTAGAAAGCTGCATCAGGGAAGAAAGTAGCTCCCAAATATGGGAAAGGTATATAAATATTGTTGACTGTAAACCCCATTGATTTGGTCTGATCTGGGGCCCATATTCAGCTATGTGAACTCTGCATCCCTGTAGATCTGAGCTCATATTCTGTGGTCATGAGTAGGAACATACCAAGCTGCCCCAATTTCAGGATCCATCTTCCTCAGGTAAAACAAAGATTATGTTGTCCAGCCTCCCTTTGGAATAGGTCCATTTTACTGTTTTGGGGACTCTCCAAACTGTTTTCCACAGTGGCTGACCCAGTTTCTATTTCTACCAACTGTGGAAAAAGAAAGACTCTTTTCTATTCACATCCTTGCAATAACTTGCTGTTTCTGTTCATTCTCACAGGGCTGAGGTAGTATCACATTGATGTCTCAATTTGCAGTTCTCTGATAATCAGTGATTTTGAGCTTATTTTCATTCATATGCCTGTTAGTCATCTGAATGTGACAAGTCTGTTCAATTCTTCCCCTCAGTTTTTAATGGGGCTATTTTGTTTTTCTGTTGCTGAGTTTGGTGAGTTCTTTATATATTTTAATATATTTTATTAACCAATTGTCTGATATATGACATGTAATTATCTTTTCCCATTCTGTAGGGTGTCTTTCTGTTTTGGTGATAGCTCCTTTTGCTGCGCAAAAGATTTTCAGTTTGATGTAGTCTCAATGGTTTGTTTTTGTTTTTATTTTCCCTGCTGTTGGGCTTGAGTCTCTGAAGACATTCCCAAAGCAGACATCATGTAAGTGTTTTGCTGATGTTTGCTTCCATGTATTTTTATGATTTCTGGTCTAACATCTACATCTTTGATAAAATTCCGTGAACCGGGAGTCAGGCAGTAGAACAGTGGGTTAAGCACACATGGCGCAAAGCTCAAGGACCCACATAAGGATCCCCGTTTGAGCCTGCTGCTCCCCACCTGCAGGGGAGTCACTTCAAAGGCAGTGAAGCAAGTCAGGTGTTTATCTTTCTCTCCCCCTCTCTGTCTTCCCCTCCTCTCTCCATTTCTTTCTGTCCTATCTAACAATGACAGCATCAATAACAAGAACAATGATAACTACAACAACAATTAAAAAAGTTCTGTGAACCACGACAGTTACAAATGATTTAAAACTATGTCAAACCTGCAGAAGGCTCGAGAGTGATCAAAATGGAAGATACTTTTGAGTTTGTCGATTAGAGGTATGGGTGAGAGAGAAGGGAAGAAAGCAAATTGGTAAGACAAGGTGAAAATGGTAGGTGATCTTGGATGGAGCTTGAAGAAATCATGTTAAGTGAAATAAGTCAGAAACAGAAGGATGAATATGGGCTGATCTCACTCTCAGGCAGAAGTGGAAAAACAAGATCAGAAGAGAAAAAACTAAGTGGAAACTGGACTGGAGTTGGTGTATTTCACCAAAGTAAAAGACTGGGGTGGGTGGAGGGGAGAATACAGGTCCTCCTGGATAAGGATGACAGAGGACCTAGTGAAGGTAATATTGTTATGTGAGAAATGTTATGCATGTATAAACTATTGTATTTACTGTGGAATGTAAACACTAATCCCCCAATAAAGAAATTAAAAAAAAAAGAAAATGGAAAGTAAAAATCAGCAATGAGCACAGCATCATCTGTGGACAAGAATAGGTATAAAAAAAGGTATAAAGAATAGGTATATAAAAGGGTATAAAGGACAAGAAAAAATGTATCTACTGTTATTTAGAATTAGGGGGAAAAAAAGAATTTATAAGTCACTACAGTTACCATCCAATTCCTGTTGATCCCCAACCATCCCATCACCCCATAGGCAACACAGTTGTCACCAAGTCTAAGATCTTGTTTGTTTATTAATTTTAGCAAGCCAGCTTGCACTAACAGACACACACACACACACACACACACACACACACACACACATTTATATGTGAAATTATACCTCTGAAAACTTATGTTTTAAACTCCTTTTAAAGCACTAATAAATTTTTAAAATATTTTTTAAAGACTATATGTGTTCCAGAATGATAACTGTTATTTTTTTTTCAGAGAGAAAAGAGTATTTGAATAAAAGTGAAAAAGTAGATGTGGGTGTGGTGATCCCAATGGCTTGTGTTCCTGGCACTGGGAAGGAAAGAATTTTGAATCATTTCAGTTCCAAGGAAAGAAGATGGTTTTTTGTAGCCAGCAGAATGGAAATGAGGAATTTATTAGTAAAAATAAGAACTCTTCAGTGAGAAGAGGCAAAGATAATGGGGAGACCTTATTAAAGTTTATAAATTAATGAATGGTTTGAGGACAATAAACATAAATATGAGCATTAAACGCTCAATCTCAGAATATTAAAAGAAAGGGATGTTTTGCAACCAAGAGTGAAATGCCTATAGGATAAAAGAATGCTATTTCATTTAAATTCCTCAAGAAACTACTTGGAAAAGTCTGTGCTAACAGGGAAACACTGTAGGCTGAATAGGTAAGAAGGTTCAAGACAGTATGAATGAATTAATGAATGTAAATGCATATCAGACTTATACGCATGTTTGTCCAAGATTTTGTGACTTTTTTGCATTTTATTTTAGGTAAATATTTAAGAAAATTATAGATCACAGAGTGAAAACTTCAATCACATCTGTACCACATCTGTCCAGTCCCTATTCTCCTTCAGTAGATAATCAGTGTTATAGTGTTATGAGTTTCCTGTATTTCTTTCTGATTATTTAAAAAAGTACACACACAAAAAGAATAAATTCCTTGAAGTCAGTAACTTCATTCTGTTTTATTCATTGCCATATGCTCAGCACCTAGAAATATTCTTGGGAGCATAGAAGGTGCTCAATAAATAGCTGCTAAGTGATCAAATATATTCACCCCACACCTTTTAAATAGATAATAGTATGCAGTGCACATTCACTTAGATGTATCTTGCCTTATTAACTTGACAATCTATTCTCGCTTTTTTTATGTGCTGAGGTATATTCTATTGTAAGGATATATGTAATGTAGTCAAGTAAACTCTTATAATTTAGTTGGCTTCTGTCCTTTTGCTATTGCAGGTCTCACTGCACTGATCAACATTAGATGGCAATGTATTTTCAGGATAAGTTCTAGGATCTGGAATACCAGTTTTAAAAGAAATCATGTCAAATGCCTCAGATACTGGTGACAGAATTCTTGCTCTAAAACACCACTGATCTGCCATGCTATTTCTTGTTTTTCCCTTGGAGCACACTGCGTTTGTTTAATGCCATCTTTTTGCCATACCAGGAAGAGAGAAATGTATTAGAAGCAGCAAAATTGACACACAGATGTTCAAGATCATGCCGAAAGATCATAGTGGAAACAAGTCTAAAATTCCAGCTCTTGTGTAGTCACTGCATGGATTTCTAAGCTGACTGCGTTTACTGCAAGGCATAGGTTTTGACTGTCACTGCATAAAGTACATCTCAGTGTTTTTAATATTTTTCTAAGGACATTTGAGTATCCCCACCAATCTCTAATGGATTATTTGCCAATCCCCTTTATCTTAGCCTTTCATTTTCATCCTAGCCTTAGGGCTTTGATCTTATTTTGTTCAGACTGTGATACTGGGGACATGAGGCTAAATAACAGAATTCCACTTGGTTCATCTCAGTGTTGTTTCTGACAGGTGCAAGCAAAGTCGAATCAAACGTGGATGATGGTGCTAAAAGAAAAACAGCCCTTCAGTCTTTAATTCAGATACACATGGCTATGCTTCTCTTTGTGACCATAACCCACCTGAAATTTGAAGATAGTAATACATGCCCTGGACCTTTTGAGGGGTCTGCTAGTGAATCATAATGACATAAGCTTGAAAATGCAGTTTGAGTTCCTCAGGCCTGAGGTTCTTGATAAAAAAAAAAAGGGTTATAGAATTAGTGAGATAAAGGAACATATTCCAACCATGACCATTTTTCATTATAGAGCACCTTGACAACTGCTCTAAGCCTCTAACTCCTCCAGTACAGTATCAAGGAACTTTCAGTAGCGCATAAAATTTCTCATATTCTGCTTTATCTTCTTATGTACAAACCACTTTGGATTGAGGGTAGTTTACTCAATCAACAGATACATTTTAAATGTTCACCGAATTCTGGTGGTGGCATCATTCTCAGAGAGAGCCACGAGCTGCTTACTAGGAGGCGTTTTTTTCCCCTCTGATTCCAGCCCAACTACCTGGTTACCAGAGAACAGCTCACTTCACCTGGACCTTGGTTTTCTTTTCATTAGCTCTAGGAAATGATTTCTGCCAAATTAATCTCTGTGGCAGAAAGGGAGAATTCATTGAGCATGTATATCCAAGCTCTGGGGGAGCAGCTCAGCAGGCAGGACTTGCATCTATGGGCCCCACAGAGTGGTGTTTATGTATCTTTCATAAGATGAATAAATCAACGTTTAAGCAACAACACGAATACAATGCATAAAGGCTTTTTCAGTAGAAAAGGCCCATTACATATTATTAGGATGATGAATGCTGATACTTTCTCAATATATTTACAATGAGATATCAAAAATCTATCAGCCTATGTATATATAAAATACATCTATAAAATAAAAGTTAATACATAACAAATTCACTATGATGATAAAAATGAATCTTCAGTTGGTTCCTATGGCTATGAGAGTAGTCTTTTTTTTTTTTTTGGTTTGTTTTGTTTTGTTTTGTTCCTGAGGAGAGTCAGAAAGTGTCAAAGGGTCCCAGAGCCAAATCAGAGGTTTGTCCACATGTGTTCTAGCTCTGGGTAACAATTTCATGGCCTTTGAATGGCCCTGAGAGCTTTGTGTAGATTCTCTTTTTCTCATGCAATTCCAGTTAATAAGTCTAGGCCCTGACACATGCAGAATACCTCTAAGTAACCTCCTAGGTCCAATTTTTATAGACTTCATTATTTTTTGTGAGAGAAAAGAGACAGAGATGAGAGACATTATAACACTGTTTCATCATCTATGATGCTTCCCTAGTACAGTTCATGAGTGTGGTGCTACTACTCAAACCCATGGGCTCACATGTAGAAAGGCATGTTCTTTACTGGGTAGGCTACTTCCTGTTCACTCTAGTACAGGTACTACTTCAAGAACTATAGACACTCAATGAAGGGAAAAATTCTGTTGATCATTATTATCTGGAAATAATAACTAAATGAAGAATGGTGATGTTGGTGACTAAGTCAGTGACTAGCATCTAGAAATCAGAGAAAAATAATTTGTTTCCACTTAAATGTCTGCTGGCCTAAGCAGATAATGCACAAGAGTAAAAAAGTTAAGAATTACTATAATCCAGTGGCATCATAATTAGCATTCAAACCTGCAATTGATAACTTCATTTCAGGAATGCAATCAAGAGTTGAGAGAGCATCATCCCACTGGATCTGAATGTCCCAGGTGGACCTACAGACTTCAAGGGTGGCATCTTCTGAGCAATAGTCAAAGTTTGAAATCTTAAGGGTTTTTTGTTTGTTTTTATTTACTTATTTTTTAATTGCTATTTATAAAATGTAAATGCTGGCAAAACCATATGGTAAGAGGGGTACAATTCCACACAATTCCCACCACCAGAACTCTGTATCCCATCACCTTCCCTGATAGCTTTCCTATTCTTTAACCCCCAGAGAGTGGACCCAGGGTCATTATGGGATGCAGAAGGTGAAAGGTCTGGCTTCTTTAATTGCTTCCCCACTGAACATGGGTGTTGACAGGTTGATCCATACTCTCAGCCTGTCTCTCTCTTTCTTTAGTGGGGCAGACCTCTGGGGAAGTGGAGCTCCAGGACACTTTGGGATCATCTGCCCAGGGAAGTCCGGTTTGCATCATGGTAGCATCTGGAACCTGGTGGTTGAAAGGGTTAAGATATAAAGCAGAACAAATTGTTGACTAATCATGAACCTAAATGCTGGAATACTGCAGATGAAGATTTGGGGTAAGTTTTATTTTTTAATCTTGGTGTAGGTATATACATATTCACACCTATATCTACAAATCACTATGGGAGACAAATTGGTATAGTCTTGTTGGAGTTCTTTGGACCTTCTGGTAGTAAAGAGAAGAGGATGTTGTCAGCTGGGATGAGAAGAAATGATTAAAATCTAACTCTATGATGACATAGTCATTTTCTCTCCTGGAATTCAGTCTGACCTCTGAGGTGGGATAAGAGGCTTCTGACCTCCAATGTATGTATTTATCACTTTTCTAGGAACTGGGGTTTAAGAAGGATTACTTTACAATTATTTTCTATTTCCCCTTTGTTGTGTCAAAGATCATAGGTCCTCCAAGTATAAAGAAGTAAGATGTGGATACTGGAAGTTAGCTTTGAAAGTGATGTAAGTTTTCCAGGTGAACCACAGACCCATACAAGTAAAGGAATTCACACAATGACCCTTATGATCATAAACACCAGCTATTTCTAGGCAGAAAGAAAAGACTATAAGCTTATATGATAAGCATCTTAGCACTTATAAAATGGCAATGCTGAAAAATATAACTATGTATCAGACATCCTAAAATGTGACTCTGGGTAAACTGGTTTGTTCTAGAATCAAAGGAATAAGAACTACCTAAGGATTCAAGGCTGTGCAGCTTTTGACACTATGAAATTTTCCTAATGCTAAGTGACAGCCAAGAAAATATCTGCCTAAACACAGACTATAACTATGAATTTGTAAAAAGTATCTCTGTTCAGTTGATTATTTCTATTTTCTCACCCATCAAAAGGTATAGGCAAAGAACACCTCTTCAAAGTACTGTGAAAGCTGATTTGGAAACCAAAGACTTGAATTTTTTCTTACACTGCTTAGTCTGTCTGTAGAAATCAACCATGCCTAATTTGATCACTGCTGCTTCCATTTTGATGATGAGATCAAAGGATTTATAAGCTAAGCATATAACCCAGGGGGAGGGGACATGCAGGCCGAAGTGGTAGAGAGTGGCACAAAGAAAGAGGTGTGTTGAACACCTGATAGGTGCAGGGATGTGAATTATCCCATTTAATACTCCCGGCTTCCCCAGAGAGAGCCATCTTTCCATTATCTTATAATAAAGCGAGTCTGTTTTCTGAAACTGTGTCCCAAACACAAATCAAAACTTAAAATCAAGGCCACACAGGAACTGGGTGAGGGCAGAAAGGAAACATTAGAAGCTGGATTCTCCTACTAAGTTATTAGTTTCTGTCCTCTGTCAATTCTCTCTCCCTCTTTTTTCCCCCCCAAATTAGTATTCGTCTAAACTCAGATTTCCCATTAGAATGTGAGCTGATGTCTATCTGTTTCCCTCAGCACCCAGTACTCTGCTCAGTATAGAGCAACTATCCATCACATTTTTGTACTATCGATAATATATTATATAATATATATACATATATATATATATTAAGTAGTGTCTATTTAAGAGGTAGGAAATATAAGTGAAGGTAGCACTTTTAATCTACAGTAACTTCTGTAAATCTCATGGGTTGCTGAATGGCTTGCAAGGCCCAAATGAATAGATGTTTTAAAATTTATCACAGTCTATATATGAAACAATATATCTAATTGTGAACATAAATATAGGTTAACAGTAATGACCAATGTAGTCCAGCAAACATAAAAGAAAGTGGGCCATATGAAAAGAAATAGGTCAGTAAAGTGAAAGAGCTAACAAATATGAATTTTAGTCCCACTGTATTATGTAGAATCATTATTGAAATTTATGGTTGTGGAAAACCGGCCAATTTTAATTTCAGCTTGGTTGGGTCAGGGACATTTCCTGTTATCAATAGGAAGCTGCTTTGCAATTAAATGGATCAATGATGCAGTGAACTCAATTAGTTGGGGGTATTTTTATAGTCAAGTAATTGAACTAGCTGTGCATTCTACATTTTTCAGTTGTACATGCATGATCTTTGCATATGTCGTATAGGAAGATGCTAAGCTGTGTTAGCCTATTGATTTGAGAAGCATTGAATGGAACTAGCTTTAGCTAGGAAGGCAATGAAGTAAAAATCAATAAAATGGTGCAAGAGATGCTTATTTGACACACCGAGTGGTTTTATGGAGACTTAATGATTTTTGAGAACAGTTTGCAAATCTGGTCTAATTCAGTTATTACTATAATAACCTACCTTAAAATATGATGGAACAGTATGTTACACATTTACTACAGTTGGTTCTGGCCTATGAAACATTATAATCCCTATTATCTGTTGTGTGCTGCTAAGCCAGTTCTCTGCTTCGATTATTGAAACCCCAAATTTTCATGTTCCCCTATTACCATGGTGTAAATACTGGAAGTTTGCAATGGTTTTAAGCTTCCAACTAGTTTTTTAAAAATATTTTATTTATTTGATATAGAGAGAAATTGAGGGGGAAAGGGGAAATAAAGGGGAAGAGAGATCGTCAGCTGCAGCACTGTTTCAGCACTTGTGAAGCTTTCCCTCTGCAGGTGGTGACTGAGGGCTTGAATTCAGGTCTTGCTAATTGTAACATATGCACTCAACCCGTGTGCCAGTACATGGTCTCCTACTTCCAACTATTTTAACAACTGTTCTCAAAATATTTGATTATGGTATGGCTTATAACTTATAACTAAGCAGGAGAGATCCCATTTAAATTTATTTATTTATTCTATTTTGCCACTAAGGTGATGATCACTGGGACTTAGTGACAGCACTATGAATCTAGGGGCCATCTCTCTCTCTCCTCTCTCTCTCTCTTTCCTTTCTTTTTTATTGGCTAGGACAGAGAGAAATTGAGAGAGAAGGGGGAGATAAAGAGGGAAGGAAGAAGACAGACACATGGAGACCTGCTTCACCACTCATGAAACAGGGGTTTGAACCCTGGTCATTGCACTTGGTAACATGCATGCTTAACCCGTGTGCCACCACCTGCCTTTTCCCCTCCCATTTTAATGTTTAACTTAGCCACTCTGCACTAGCCAAGGCTTTTAGTTGGGGGTCTTTTCATGTATCTTTACTTTGTCATAGCAACCCTCTCTGCCCTTCTCTTGAAGCTTTCCCATGATATTTTGCTTTGTCACACCAGCTAGAAAGCGATAATTTCACTGTGTGTGTCTGAGAAAACAGGAGCCAGCTGCAGATGGAAAGTGGAGAACAGACAAGATATATTCTTGGAGGAGTTTTCTATGCCAATCATGAAGAACTCTATATGTAAGATGTTACATATATAACAATGTAGCTGTCTAGATTGAATACACAATGGACCTCTTCAACCTTCACCAACATAATGTCCCTTTCCCAAGCTTCTCCTCTCTTTTTCCTGTTATAAAGCCCAAAGTCCCTAGCTTGAGAGCAAGATGGTTTCAAAAGATGAATCAGTCACCTACTCAGATAATTAGCACCTAAAATGAACTTTTCTTTCTTTCAAAAATAGTTGTCTTTTGGTTATTTGCTTTTAAGTGGCACTGAACCTTGACATTCAGTGTCAAATACTAGGCATTTATACACTGTAACTCTTTTTTTCTTTTTGCCACTAGGTTGTTGCTGGGACTAGGTGCCTGCTTGATTCCACTGTTCCTGGTGGGCAATGTTTTTTCAAATATATATATGATGAAAGATAGAGGGAGAGTAAGAGAGGAGATAGAGAGAAGAAACATCTGCAGTACTGCTTCACTGCTTGTGAAACTTCCCCTCCTGCTAGTAGGGACCAGAGGTTTCAACTCAGATTTTCAAGCATTACCTGGCCCCTATACAGCATTTCAAAGTATTAAGAACAATAATTAGCCTGCATAGATTTAAAAGTGAGGAATTTCTGGAGAGAAATCTTTTTTTTTTCAACTGGAATATTTTTATGTATACTCTAGAAGAGTATAAAAAACTAAGATTATCATAAAAATATTGCTAATTGCTTATTCAGAGCCAACTCAGTACTCAATGTCTCTTGGTGTGGCATAATATTTTTCAAATTGGAATACAAATTATTATAATTGGCTGATAAGTCTCAAATGGGGTCATTTTTTTGTTGCTAAGTTTGCTGAGCTCTTTGTGTATTTTGGTGACTAGTGTCTTGTCTGATGTTTGGCATGTGAAGATCTTCTCCCATTCTGTGAGGGGTCTCTTTGTTTGTGTGAGAGTTTCTTTGGCTATGCAAAGACCTATGTAAGGATCCCAGTTTGAGCCCTGGGCTCCCCACCTGCAGGGGAGTCACTTCACAGGCGGTAAAACAGGTCTGCAGGTGTCTATCTTTCTCTCCCCTTCTCTGTCTTCCCCTCCTCTCTCCATTTCTCTCTGTCCTATCTAACAAGGATGGAATCAATGACAACAACAATAACTATAAAAGCAATAAAAAACAAGGGCAACAAAAGGGAAAATAATAAAAAATATATAAGAAAATTTTAGGAAACTATAGTTTTGTAATCTTACTTTGCAAATGGAGAAGCTACTTGGTCATTTTGGGGTTTGATTTTTCTGATTTCACTTAAGTGACAGTCTTTGCTGTTAGTATACCTGGATCATATCTAGGGTAATTACTAAATATCAATCCACTGTCCACTTCAAGAAACAGAAGTTTAGTGGCTATGGGGATTATGCAGCAGGTAAAGCTTCAGACTTGCAAACAATGGCCCGAGTTTGACTTCCAGCACCATATGTGTACTCTGGTTTTCTCTCTATTCTGTTTCACTCATAAGTAGCTTAACCTTTGAAAAACTGACATTAAAGCATATTTTTAAAAATATTTATTTTCCCTTTTGTTGACCTTGTTTTTTATTTTTGTTGTTATTGTTGTCGTCATTGTTAGATAGGACAGAGAGAAATGGAGAGAGGAGGGGAAGACAGAGAGGGGGGAGAGAAAGACACCTGCAGACCTGCTTCACCTCCTGTGAAGTGACTCCCCTGCAGGTGGGGAGTCAGGGCTCGAACTGGGGTCCTTACGCTGGTCCTTGCACTTTGTGCCACCTGCGCTTAACACAGTGTGCTACCGCCTGACTCCCTAAGTGTTCTTTAAAGACTTCTTCAGATATAAGACTCTGTACTTGTTTACTTATAGCCAAGAATAATTACTAGACAGGTTATCTCTCAAAGGAGTTTTCGGATTAGCTGTATCATTTGTGGGGTTTTAAATGTTTTCCTGATGCCCGGTCCCAACAAAAACATGAAATAAGAATCAAGGTGTATGTATGCTGGAAAATTATTTTAAGCTACCTAATGGATTCTGATTCTGGATTAAAAATTCCAGAGACTGCTATCTGGAGAATACTTTTCAGGTTAAGAAAGTGTTAAGAGAGAGCTTGTTTGGCGGTTCTAGCAGAGGAGCGCATATACTCGTATACCCGGTCCGTCTCTATTCGGGGAAGGCCGTCCTCTTTCACCAAGCGCTCAGCTTCTGGAGGGACGCACATGGAGCGGTGAGGAAGGAAGGGAACACCTGCCTAGCCAGCCAGATCAGCCTAATCAACTCTGGCGATCAATGGGGTGACAGATGTCGCAGCCAGATCGCACTCACTAGACATTCTTATTGCTAGTGGGTTTTCATTGCTTCTAAGATCTCTCACAATTTAGAATTAGTAAATATATGTACTATGAACAGAGGTATTTTTACATAAATATTTCTACTAGACCATATGTATGTGAAAACTACACATGTACACGGATGCTTCCAATTCTAGTCCAGTACTACAGGAAATCTCCCCTTATGTATAATTACTATCTTGAAACTATGTCGAAACTCACAGGTTTGTCATTAAATTTGCCAAATTGTAAAACTGAAGCTAAGGATATTCTAGAACTGCACCAATTCATTCATCTACCCACTCACTTACTCACACTCTGTGTGCTAAGTACTTGACTAGAAATATGGAAATGGAATAATTTCCTCTTTAACCCTAGGCAGTTTAATTGTTAAAGGGTGAAAGAAGAAATTTATACTACCATAAGTTTTATTTTAGAGGTATTCAGCATTCCATGGGAATAGACAGGAGGGATATCCATTCTAACCTAAGTGAATCATTTTAGAGAGTGAAACAAAAATAGACTACTCATTAGAAGAGTTCTTAGATTACTGTGTGCTCACATGAAATGAAGAGTGTATTTTGCTTCTAAGCAAAAATATATTTTATGTAGAGTTCTGATTTATGTATAAAAGTCCTGTACACTGATTTCATTTAAAAAAAAAGGAAGGAAGGAAGGAAGGAAGGAAGGAATGAAGGAAGGAAGGAAGAAAAGAATAAACAAGAGGCCAGGTGGTGGTGCATCTGGTTGAGTTCATATGTTACAATGCTCAAGGATCCTGGTTTGAGCCCTTGGTACCCACCTGCATGAGGAAAGCTTTGTGAGTGGTGAATCAGTGCTGCAGGTGGCTGTCTCTCTTCCTCTCTATCTCCCCTTTTCTTTTTGATTTCTATCTCTATCCAGTAAGTAAATAAAAATAAAAAAAAGAAAGAAAGAAAGAAAGAAAGAAAGAAAGAAAGAAAGAAAGAGAAAAAAAATAAATTGCTCAGTCAGGCTGGGCAGTGGCACACCCTTCTGAGCACAGGTGTTTCCCACCTGCAGGGGTGAATGGTTCAGGAATATAGATGTCTATCTTTCTCTCTCCTTCTCTATTTCCCCCTCCCATCTCAATTTCTCTCTGTGCTACTGAAGATGGAGGAGGAGGGATAAGAGGAGGAGAAGGAGAAGAAAAAAAACAGGAGAGATGGATTCTTAGTGCTGGTATCCAGCTCCAGCAATAATCCTGATGGCAATAAAAAATAAAAACAAATAACAAAAACCTTGCTCAGTCAAGACAAAAATCAGGTCCAAACAAATTCCAGGCAATGTTAGTTTTGTACGACCAAACATTAGGTCAGTTTTTGTACAAGGTACCTCCCAATAACCTTATAAGGAGGGAAATTATTTATAGTTTCTAAAACTGTCTATTATCTTATAGTGGATTTCCCCCTGGTCTTCCTTATCAATTAAATAAACCAGTTTGCTGTTGTGTTGATTGCCATTTTATTGAGTAACAGTTTATACACACTGACTGTTTTTAAACTATACTTCTTTAACTAGAGTTTAAAAGAAAGAAATATTTGTCTGTTAGGGTATAAGTAGAGAAAGTAAAAGCAAAGAATTAATTGAGGTGAGGTAGGAAGAATAGGATAAAAACTGAAAAAAGAGGGGCTGCAAAGGCAGAGTTCACTGCTCAGGGTACCTAGAAAATTACACATTTACACATGAGCAAGGTAATGGCTACACACACATACACACACACACACACACACGTGTTATTTTTGTCATCTTATATGTATAATACTCTTATCAAAAGCCTTCTGATTTGTTTTCGCTCAACAGTTTTCCCCCAGTCCTAGATATTTTAATATTGTGTATTTCACCAATTTAGAAACCCCAATCTAAAAAGTTGTTTGGTAAGATGTGATCACCACTACTGTCAGGATGAACTTCACATGATATGTCATATCCCATATGCTAAGAAATAACAAAATAATTCCTTAGTTAAATTGGTACCTTGTTACAAGGGGAAAAAACAAAAGTAGAACTGAATCATATATGAAGTTACTGTCAAATGTGAGTCAAATGTGAGTGACCGACTTAGTGACCACATATCATAAATAACATATACCCTATAAATTCATCCTGGTCAATGAAACACTCATGACAGATAATCAACTTCAAACATTAATTAGCACAGTGAAGTTTTTTCTTATTCTTTTTGAAAAAAAAATGTAACTTTGGATAAAGTTACAGAAAATATAGGTCACATAGATAGACTTAACGAAGGCACAGTAAGAAAAAAACTTCCAGGTGGAAGTTTGACATATGTAACAGTTAGCAAAAGCTCCTTCAAAAGTAAATATTTTAATTATTTTATTAAACATTACCTTCAATTTAAAGGTTTTAATCATTCATAATCACCATTATACAATGTGTATATATGTATGTAAAAAAATAACCGTTGAACATACTTTAAGAGATATAACTGTATTTATCTGATATAAAAAACAATTCATCAGAAACACTAAAAACATCAAGCTTTAATAAGAACCTATTGCAGATTCTGGAATAATTGTTGCATGCATGTCCCTAGTCATGTTAGACTTCTCCTTCAGTTTTGATTGGAGTAATGTGTGTTCAACGACACCAATTCTAATGTCCATCTGAACAGTTTCTTGCTTCAGTTTTGTTAAACTCTGTTTAATCTTCACCAAAGGAGCTGTAGAGTAGAAATAATATGGAATAACAAAGTTTATGGCAGTATCACCTTCTTAAGGGATTATATGACATTTTCCTCACTTTGTCTTAAGCCCAAAATAGGGTTAAAAGCACAGCCTTACTGATGTTTACAAAGTTTTGCTGTGGCATTTTAAACATCAGAGATTTTTAGGATGGGAAATAATGGAGCATTTGATGTGCTGAGGTTGAACTTTCTCTTCTTTTCTAGGCAATGAGTTAATAAAAGGGTGTTTAAATATGTGATTTTTAAGGGCTAGACTGTCTGTAGATAAAGTAGATAGGATGGGGAGAAAGGAGATTAAATATTACCCTGAAGATATAAATAATATAATCAAAAACCCTATACATCTCCTCATGAGAGATCACTTAGTATATGCCTTCTAACTCTAATAAGTCTTTCTATACCAAAGTAAGGCCATAGGCAATAATTATTGGGCTATGTCAAAGTAATAGTTCACTATAGAGAGTGTTACTGAAGGGTTATTAAATTTTCTCTGTTTGACCCCTGCCCACTCAGGTCTACTGGGAAGAGAGAGAAATACGAGGGTCATCACATTACTGCCTTTGTGCCATTTGGGCATACACTTAGTGCTCTCTTATATACAAAATGGAAAAAAAAAAAAAAGAAAGAAACTCACTTGATGAAAATAGAATAAAATATTGTTTCTAAATAATACTGACACAAAAGTGCATATTTAAATATAATATAGTCTATCTCTAACTTAATACAGCTTGATTACAAAAAATAACTTAAACGAGAGTAAACAGTTACAACTCTTTTCAAATGATAAGGAAAACAGTACTCTAACCATTTTTTGAACTGTTTAACTACTCTCAAACTAGTTCATTATAAAACAACAGAATTTATTTAGACATATCATTTAGTTGGGTGGATTTTTTTAAAGATACTCTTGCTCATTATGTGCTTAAAATGAGTGTGTACTTACCACCATCAGTCATACTGCTGCCTTTTTCTTCCATTTCTTGTTTTACCTTTTCTAATTCTTCTGTAACCTTTCATTGATGAAAAAATTTTCATGAATATCATATTTTAATTAACTTAAAAATTTAAATAACGTATTAAGGAAACTTAATTAGGTATAAAACATACATAAAGGTATATAGAGATGATAATAGAACTTTGGAAATTCCCTAGATGATAGAATAAATTATGCAGATACAAAGATTTTAATCTTCTGAAAACACTGCTAATGTTAAACTTCACCACTATCAAATAAAAATTATATAAGTCACTGCTATAAAAGTATGCTCTTGAGACATCCAGAGGCGTGGCTACGGAGCGCAGCAGCTGTGTTTCTCTCCTCTCTCCCCTAAAACGACTTCGGGAACCCATCAAATCACTGGTGAATGCAAATACATGTGGCTCATGGACAGAGAGGAACCTAGGGAAAGATTAAGTGGCTGGTAACAGTCCTGCAGTTTACCAGCTGAGATACCACCTACAGTCTGTTACACCAAAAAGACAGCTGAGGGGAGGAGGGACTCCCCTAAGACTCACCAAATGCAACTGTGAGTCTCCATTGCTACTGCCTTCAGAAGCTGCAGCAGCAGGAGTGAGGCCCTGTGCAGACACCAACAGAGAACTAACCAGGAAACTCAAGGAGAAGATCTGTACCTATGTGGCCTAGTGGTAGGGCTATGAGAGTCTCTTTGCATAACCATTGGATTATCTCTGCCCCATCCTGCTTTATCTCTTGGTTAGGAGTGAGCGATTAAGCTAAGAAGCCTACTTATAGTTTAAAAGACCTCGGACTCCTATAGCTTACATGGAAGAAAAAAAACAAAAGAGGCTTTTAGGCACTGTGCTCCAAATGAGGGATTAAATTACTATTGAAACAACTGTTAACTTCCACCACTGTGAACCCTTTAATTACCTTACTTAGACACATGTCAATCCAGGCAATAGTGATCAGTAATTTGAAAAGTACTGAGACAGGGACCTCATAACATAATATATAAATAGTAAAAGCAAAACGAGAAATATTGGAGAAATGAGCCAGGACAAGAGTCCAGCAAAAAAGCCCCTCAAAGATTTAAGCACAAAATAATGAGGTCAACATCTAGACACTAGGTAAGAAAATAATCACAGGAATGAGCAAGGAATTTGAAAGAATTGTCATCAGAAATGCAGAAACAACAAATAAGACTCTAGAAGAAAACACTATCTCAGGGTTATTAGAGATCTGAAAGCTGAAATAGCTGAGCCAAGAACACAACTAGCTGAACAGGCTAAAACAATATCAGAATAGGGTAACAAAATAGATGAACTCCAGAAAACAGTAGAGGGGAGAGAGAATAGGATCAATGAGGCTGAAGACAGAATTAGCAAGATCAAGAACGGATTAGAGACAACCAAAAGAGATTAAGAGATACTGAAAACAACAACAGAGACCTATGGGATGACTTCAAAAGAAACAATATACACATTATTGCCTTACCAGAGGAAGAAAGAGAGGGAGGAGAAGAAAGCATTATTCAGGACATAATAGCTGAAAACTTATCTAGTCTAAACAATATCAAAGGCATAAAGGTTAAAGATGTCCAGAGGGTCCCAAACAGAATTAACCCAGACTTAAAGACACTAAGACACATCATATTTAAAATGGAAAGGAATAAGGATAAAGAAAGGATCCTGAAGGCTACAAGAGAAAAACAGAGAGACACCTACAGAAGAAAATCCATGAGATTAGCAGCAGACTTCTCCACACAAATACTACATGCCAGAAGAGAATGGCAAGATAACTATCGAGTGCTCAATGAAAAAGGCTTTCAACTAAGACCATTGCATCCTACTAGACTGTCATTCAGATTAGATGGAGGCATAAAAACCTTCTCAGACAAGCAACAGTTGAAAGAATCAACTATCACCAAGCCTGCCCTGAAAGAAAGTCTGAAAGGTCTCCTACAAACCGTCAGACCAGCATAAATATTCCATATATCAGAACACTCTAAAACTCTACAAGAATGGTGTTAAAATATTTTCAATCTTTGATATCAATAACTGTCAATGGCCTGACCTATTAAAAGGTACAGAGTAGGAAAATAGACCAGAAAATACAACCCAACAATATGCTGTCAACAGGAAACCCACCTAACTCAACAAGACAAACACAGACTCAAAATGAAAGGATGGAAAACTATCATACAGGCCAATGGCCCACAAAAAGGGGCAGGAACAGCTATTCTCATATCTGCCACGATAGACATTAAAATACATGAAATTAAAAAAGATAGGAATGGACACTACTTAATGCTCAGAGGATCAGTCAATCAAGAGGACTTAACAATTATTAACATCTATGCACCCAATGAGAAGCCATCTAAATACATCAAATGTCTACTGAAAGAGCTACAGCAATATATTAACAGTAACACAGTCATAGTAGGGGACTTCAACACCCCACTCTCTAAACTTGACAGACCATCAAGGCAAAAAAATCAATTAAGGCATAAGGGAGCTAAATGAAGAGATAAACTAGAACTATTGGACATTTTCACAGGTCATTCATCCAAGAAACTGGAATACACATTTTACTCAAGTCCACAAGGGACATTCTCAAGAACAGACCATATATTAGGCCACAAAGACAGCATCAGCAAATTCAAGAGCATAGAAATCATCCCAAGCATCTTCTCAGACCACAGTGGAATTAAACTAACACTTAACGATCAACAAAATATTAGTAAGAGCCTCAAAATGTAGAAGATCAACAGTACACTACTTAACAAATACTGAGTCAAAGAGGAAATAAAGGAAGAAACTAAATGTTTTGAGAGTTCAATGAAAATGAAGACACAAGCTATCAAAATATTTGGGATACAGCTAAGGCAGTACTGAGAGGGAAGTTCATAGCCATACATGCACACATTAAGAAATAAGAAAAAGCACAAATAAACATCCTGATTGCACATCGTAAAGACCTAGAAGAATAACAAAGGAACCCTAAAGCAACCAGAAGGACAGAAATCACTAATGTTAGGGCAGAAATAAATAACAATGAAAATAAGAAAATCATACAAAAGATCAACGAAAGTAAATGTTGGTTCTTTGAAAGAGTGAAAAAAATTAACAAACCTTTAGCCAGCCTCACAAAACAAAAAAGGGAGAAGATCCAAATAAATCGGACAGTAAATTAAAGAGGAGATATCACAACAGACACCGCAGAAATTCAACATATCATGCGAGGCTTCTATGAATAAACTATATGCCACCAAGCTAGAGAACCTGGAAGAAATGGACGATTTCCTAGATACCTAAGAACTTCCAATATTAAATAAAGAGGAACTAGATAACATGAACAGGCCCATCACAGCTAATGAAATTAAAACAGTTGTCAAAAACCTTCCCAAGAATAAAAGTCCTGGACCAGATGGTTTTACAAATGCATTTTACAAAACCTTCAAAGAATACGTCTACTTTTAAAAGTCTTCCAGAAGATTGAAAACACTGGAATACTCCCTGCCAGCTTCTATGAAGCCAACATCACCCTGATACCAAAAGCAGACAGGGACACAACCAAAAAAAGAACAATATCTCTACAGAACAATATCTCTGATGAACAGAGATGCTAAATTATTACACAAAATTCTAGCCAACCAGATACAGCAGTATATTAAAAAGATTGTTCATCATGATCAAGTGGGATTTATCCCAGGGATGCAAGGTTGTTTTAATATATGTAAATCAATCAACGTGATCCACTACATCAACAAAAGCAAGACCAAAAACCACATGGTCATATCAATAGATGCATAGAAAGCCTTTGACAAAATACAACATCCCTTGATGATCAAAACACAACAAAAAAAATGGGAATAGATGCAAAATTCCTGAAGATAGTGGAGTCTATATATAGCAAACCTATAGCCAACATCATACTCAATGGTGAAAAACTGGAAGCATTTCCCCTCAGATCAAGTACTAGACAGGGCTGCCCACTATCACCATTACTATTCAACATAGTGTTGGAAGTTCTTGCTATAGCAATCAGGCAAGGAATTAAAGGGATATAGATTGGAAGAGAAGAAGCTAAACTCTCCCTATTTGCAGATAATATGATAGTATACATAGAAAAACCTAAGGAATCCAGCAAGAAGCTTTTGGAAATCATCAGGCAATACAGTAAGGTGTCAGGCTACAAAATTAACATTCAAAAGTCAGTGGCACTCCTCTATGCAAACACTAAGTTAGAAGAAGATGAAATCAAGGAATCAATTCCTTTTACTATAAGCAACAAAAACAAGAAAATATCTAGGAATAAACCTAACAAAAGAAGTGAAATACTTGTATACTGAAAATTATGAGTCACTACTCAAGGAAATTGAAAAAAAAATGAAGTGGAAAGATATTCCATGTTCATGGGTTGGAAGAATTAACATCATCAAAATGAATATACTACCCAGAGCCATATACAAATGTAATGCTATCCCTCCATCAAGATCCCAAGCACATATTTTAGGAGAATAGAACAAATGATACAAAATGTTTATCTGGAACCAGAAAAGATCTAGAATTGCCAAAACAATCTTGAGAAGAAAGAACAGAACTGGAGGCATCACACTCCCAGATCTCAGATTGTATTATAGGGCCATTATCATAAAAACTGCTTGGTACTGGAACATGAATAGACACACTGACCAGTGGAATAAAATTGAGAGCCCAGAAGTGAGCCACCACACCTATGGACATCTAATCTTTGACAAAGGGGCCCAGACTATTAAATGGGGAAAGCAGAGTCTCTTCAACAAATAGAGTTAGAAAAAATGGGTTGAAACTTGCAGAAGAATGAAACTGAACCACTATATTTCACCAAATACAAAAGTAAATTCCAAGTGGATCAAGGATCTGGATGTTTGACCTGAAAATATCAGATACTTAGAGGAAAATATTGGCAGAACTCTTTTCTGCATAAATTTTAAAGACATCTTCAATGAAGCGAGTTCAATTACAAAGAAGACTAAGGCAAGTATAAACCTATGGGATTACATCGAATTAAAAAGCTTCTTCACAAGAACAACAATAAAACAACAAGGGCAAAAAAAAAGAAAAATGAATAAATATTAAAAAAATAAAAAATAAAAGCTCAAGCCTCTGATGAAGAGCTTTCACAGCTGTTCTGTCTCCATGGGACTCAGAAGAAAAAAAAAAAAAAAACTTCTGCACAGTGAAAGAAACCACTACCCAAACCAAGAGACCCCTCACAGAATGGGAGAAGATCTTTACATGCCATACATCAGACAAGTGTTTAAAAACCAAAATATATAAAGAGCTTGCCAAACTCAACAACAAGAAAACAAATAACCCCATCGAAAAATGAGGAGAGGACATGGACCGAATATTCACCACAGGAGAGATACAAAAAGCTGAGAAACACATGAAAATATGCTCCAAGTCTTTGATTGTCAGAGAAAGGCAAAAAAGGACAACAATGAGATACCTCTTCACTCCTGTGAGGATGTCATACATCAGAAAAGGTAACAGCAGCAAATGCTGGAGAGGGTGTGGGGTCAAAGGAACCCTCCTGCACTGCTGGTGGGAATGTCAATTGGTCCAACCTCTGTGGAGAACAGTCTGGAGAACTCTCAGAAGGCTAGAAATGGACCTACCTTATGATCCTACAATTCCTCTCCTGGGGATATATCCTAAGGATCCCAACATACCCATCCAAAAAGATTTGTGTATACCTATGTTCACAGCAGTACAATTTGTAATCGCCAAAACCTGGAAGCAACCTAAGTGTCCAACAACAGATGAGTGGCTGAGCAAGTGGTGGTATATATACACAATGGAATACTACCCAGCTATTGTTGGTGACTTCACCGTTTTCAGCCCATCTTGGATGGAGCTTGAAGAAATCATGTTAAGTGAAATAAGTCAGAAACAGAAGGATGAATATGGATGATCTCACTCTCAGGCAGAAGTTGAAATACAAGATCAGAAGAGAAAACACAAGTAGAATCTGAACTGGAATTGGCATATTGCACCAAAGTAAAAGACACTGGGGTTGATGGGTGGGAGAATACAGGTCCAAAAAGGATGACAGAGGACCTAGTTCTGTTCTTATATGGAAAACTGGGAAATGTTATGCATGTACAAACTATTGTATTTACTGTTGAATATAAAACATTAATCCCTCAATAAAGAAATTTAAAAAAATAAACTATGCTCTCAAGCCTTGTCATTATTTTATAGCATCTACTATGTTAGGCTCCAATAATTAGTTATTTAAATAGTGCAAACAGGGAGTGAGGCAGTAGCACAGCAGGTTAAGAGCACGTGGTGTAAAACGCAAGGACCAGCAGAAGAATCCTGGTTTGAGTCGGCTCCCCACCTACAGAGGAGTCACGTCACAGGCCGTGAAGCAGGTCTGCAGCTGTCTATCTTTCTCTCCCTTTCTCTTTCTTCCCCTCCTTTCTCCATTTCTCTCTGTTCTATCCAACAACGACAACATCAATAACAACAAAAATAACTACAACAACAATAAACAACAATGGGCTACAAAAGGGAAATAAATAAATAAATAAATATTAACAAAATAAAAATACCCACACCTATGGACATCTAATCTTTGACAAAGGGGCCCAGACTATTAAATGGGGAAAGCAGAGTCTCTTCAACAAATGGTGTTGGAAACAATGAGTTGAAACATACAGAAGGATGAAACTGAATCACTGTATTTCACCAAATACAAAAGTGGAATCAAGGACTTGGATGGATGTTAGACCAGAAACTATCAGATACTTAGAGGAAAATATTGGCAGAACTCTTTTCCGCTTAAATTTTGAAGACATCTTCAATGAAATGAATCCAATTACAAAGAAGACTAAGGCAAGTAAGTATAAACCTATGGGACTACATCAAATTAAAAAGCTTCTTCACAGCAAAAGAAACCACTACCCAAACCAAGAGACCCCTCACAGAATGGGAGAAAATCTTTACATGTCATATATCAGACAAGAGCTTAATAACTAACTTATATAAAGAGCTTGCCAAACTCAACAAGACAACAAATAACCCCATCCAAAAATGAGGAGAGGGCATGGACAGAATATTCACCACAGGAGAGATACAAAAAGCTGAGAAACACATGAAAATATGCTCCAAGTCTCTGACTGTCAGAGAAATGCAAATAAAGACAGCAATGAGATACTACTTTACTCCCGTGAGAATGTCATACATCAGAAAAGGTAACAGCAGCAAATGCTGGAGAGGGTGTGGGGTCAAAGGAACCCTCCTGCACTGCTGGTGGGAATGTCAATTGGTCCAACCTCTGTGGAGAGCAGTCTGGAGAACTCTCAGAAGGCTAGAAATGGACCTACCCTTTGATCCTGCAATTCCTCTCCTGGAGATATAGCCTAAGGAACTCAACACATCTATCCAAAAAGATCTGTGTATACATATAGCAGCACAATTTGTAATAGCCAAAACCTGGAAGCAACCCAGGTGTCCAACAACAGATGAGTGGCTGAGCAAGTTGTGGTCTATATACACAATGGAATACTACTCAGCTGTGAAAAATGATGACTTCACCGTTTTCAGCCGATCTTGGATGGACCTTGAAAAATTCATGTTAAGTGAAATAAGTCAGAAACAGAAGGATGAATATGGGATGATCTCACTCTCAGGCAGAACTTGAAAAAACAAGATCAGAAGAGAAAACACAAGTAGAACCTGAAATGGAATTGGCGTATTGCACCAAAGTAAAAGACTCTGGGGTGGGTAGGTGGGAAGAATACAGGTCCATGAAGGATGACAGAGGACCTAGTGGGGGTTGTATTCTTATATTGGAAACTGGGGAATGTTATGCATGTACAAACTATTGTATTTACTGTTGAATGTAAAACATTAATTCCCCAATAAAGAAATTTTAAAAAATAAATAATTAAATAGTGCAAACATAATAAAAATATTTGGATTTCTGAATGTTTAGTAGGTATCTGTCTTAATACTCTTTCATGAAAGTAAATGATACATTTTCTTTTATAGTCTACTAAAAATAATGTTTATATTATATGGTTATATATAAAAATACTCTTAACTACTCTATTTCACCTGTAAATTCCAAGAGAGAAAGTGCACTGTCATATGATCACTTATTAGTACTCTCTGCAACATTCAATATTATATGATTGTATCTTGTTATTAGTTAAAAACTTCAGTTAGCATTAATAAGAGGAAAATAAAGAATTTTAAATTTAAGTCATAATTATTGTCACTTAGTAGGCCTTATTTGAGTAAAACCTTTCTTGGGAATAAAGTGCTCATCCAAGTAAAGCAAATTAATGTTTTTTCAGACACCTAGAATGTTACAACTGGGGACAACTGCCTACTCCAAAACAACTAAATGGCTCCCTGGACTCCCTTCAAGTGTTAATTTACCTAACATAAGTGAGCACTTTACTTCTACATAATGCTTTCTTTGCCTTGAAGTATCACAGGATTAGAGTCTAAATATTTCTAATGTTGTTTTTTCAGTACTTTAAAATAACTATTTACTCCTTAAGAAATCTCTGTAAAAGAAAGTTAATTTTGTTATGGAAAAAAGCTTGTGACAACTAAATAATTTTAAGCAAAGACAATTTTGCATTTTAGTCTTACATTACTGTGCCCAGTCTTGCAAGCCTTCACCCCCCCACCCCCAGCTCTTTAGTGGAAAATAGAAATATATACTGGGCTTTTCTTCTCCAGTAAGATGATGAAAATAAATACAATGATATTTGTAAGCATTCCAGGAATTTTCAGAAGAGTGACAGCCACTCCCAATTTGTAAACAGAAGTACCCAGTCTTACATAATTAGTGACAACTATCATAAAACTAAAACTGTATATTGCAGACAAACATGTACATTTCTTAAAGACATTTAAGGATATGTTTTACCTATGACTTTATATGCCAATTATAATTGTTATGTGAAAGAGATTAAGGAAGATTATAAATATGCTGATATATTATCAGCAGGCTTTATATTAGCTTAGTAGAGCAAACTGCAGGCATTTTATATAAAAAAGAAAACATATAAATAAATAATTCATTGATAAGAAAATGAGCAATTATTTTCTACAGAAAAGGATTTCAGGTCAAAAGAAGTAATATAAAAATGAACAAATCCATGGCTACAGCTTTATTTAACTTTAGATGTGCTCAGAAGAATCTGGCACAAATGACAGGTGAGATGCTCCAGAAGTGCACAGCATGTACCTCAGACAAGATTCTGGTCCTTTCCGTTACTCCTCCATTTCCCTGCTGGTATCGCTCTCTTGCCTGAGGGAGAAAACAATTTTGTTTAATGACAAATTCAAAACAGATGCAAATTGCTTAAATATGACCTCTTTGTATTTGTAACTTTTGCATATTATTTTATGACAACTCCCTCTTTCAATTTGAATATATTTATGAGAGTGACATTTAACTGCAGCTATTTTATGTTCCTACTGGCACCATATATTTACTAAAGCACTATAAACTGAACTACCTTAACCTTCATATACTGACTGTACAATTCTCCTGGGCATGGTTCACAATAAAAACTGTCCTCAGCCATTTCGCAAACAGTTTAGGAGAGTGGTTCTTGGTCCATCTAATTTGCCTGCTAAGTAGAGAAACCAGTTCTAAAAAAGATCAATAACTAGAGGGCATCAGGATCAGCAATGAATAAGGATTCACAAACAGTATGACAGCTTGGGATATTTGGAAGAAATTAAAAATTAATGTTTGATATATTACAACATCTTTAATCCAATACTTTACATAACTTTAAGGTAAAATATCCATGAATATATGTGCATATGAAGGCATGATTATTTCAACAAATTAGAATATACAAAAATGAAGGTTGCCTTCTATTTATTTGGTCTGAGGGCTTCTGAATGTACAGAACTATCTCATACTTATTTTTCACTTTTAGCATTGTTTGAAAGAAAAACTATGCCTTTGACTGATATTTATACATTTTTTTTAAACTTTACAATAACGCACTGTTCAGTTCTATTTGTTGGGGGTGCTAGGCATAAAATCTGCCTCTCATAAGCAAGTCTTGTACACCACCACCAAGATATCTCCCTGGCCCATATGCAAATATTTTTCACTAGCTTTCCTCAGTATCAGGAAAGAAGAAATATAAAACCTAAAAGAAAGTCTGTATGTTCCTATTACTGGGACTAAAAAGTACTACTTTAAAACGATGAAAAATTTTATTTCATTTTTTATTTCAAATTCTAAAACCTTGAAAGGATTAAACATTTATTCATCTAGTGAATACAACTGCTTGTCTCTAAAAGTGACTTGTTTTCCTCTATTATGTGATTTTAAATCATTATGGCAAGGAATGTCTTTTTCCTCTGTCACATGTAAAATTGCATACTATTCTTCCTCCTACTCATAGGTTAAATTAATAGCAGAGTTAGAAACAAAACCTGGTGTCTTGACACTCTGCTCCCATTCTAAGCCATGTTCCCCAATAACATATGCCTTCATCTATGTAAATCAAATGTAGAAATACATTTAAAGACTTCAGGGAAGAATTTCTATCACAAAAAGTGAAGATGACAAGTTCAATTCCTGACTGCCTTCCAAAAATGGGCAGAGAGATGTCTGTTCCTGTTTATGAAAAATATTTTTGCAGTTCTCAAATGAAAAGTGTTATGTCAAGTTTACGGATCAATATCATTAACTGGAATGCCTGGCTATCATTGTCACATTACCTCACTTAGCTGAGCTTGAGCTGCACGATACTCTTGAACCAAGTGCTCTAGTTGATTGTTGATATATTTTTCTCGGCTGCCAATCTTTTCCAGTGTCCTACTGATTTCATTATGGAGTTTGTCCAAAAACCCCTACAAAGCCATGAATTTTTAAAAAAATAAATATAAAAATTCACAAGTATATTTTTCAAAAATAGCTTAAAGTATATTAAATCTCTCTCAAGTCTCCTACAATTTCTCAGAAACTTTAGTAAAGAAGACAGTTTAAAATTTTCAATAGCAAAAGAAGTCTATAATGAAAAACATATCAGTAATACTTTGCAGAATGTTAAGGTAAAAAAGCACTTAGTGGTATGAGTTAATTCACTTGTCATGATGCATATCTAAAATGTATGTGAGTGGAATTGTTTTACATAGTTCTCACAATCAAAGTATGTAAAGGATTAACATGATGTTATTATAGCAGTATTTAAAGACTAACATGTTTTGATTGAAAGTCCATCATTAAATTTATAGCTTTGAATATATCATTCTGATTTTGCTTCTTTACAGTATCTGATAAGTTCTTAATTCTGCCAGGGCAGCAAGACTGGTTAATCTATATATTAGAGGCACTTTTGGCCTGGTGTTCTGTTATCTCTTGGTATTCAGTATCTTCCCTTAGTTGGTGTAAGTGTTCAGGCTATTGAAATATAATGTGATATCAGGAAGTCCCTTAAAGGAGAACTGTAATATGTTTTCTATCATGTGCTCCTACATATGTACATTGATTTATCTTAAGTAATTCACATACTTTGGTCTCCTTCAAAGCAGATTCAATTCCACTTTTGTGCTGGTGCATTTGGTCAACGTGGATTCTCCAGTCCTATAAGCATAAGAACACATAGGAACAAGTATAACTTAGTATTTCCTTCCTTATTCTACTTTTTTGATGTTGTTATCCTTTATTTTAATTAGTTTGTTGCTTCTCTAGTTCAGGTGAGAAAGTCCTATATATAGTTTGCAATCAAATTATAAGGAAGTATATGTTGAGCACTTTAGAAAAAAAGGTTTTAAATAAATGTAGATTATTATGTGTTCACAGAGTAATGTCTGACAATTTGAATATAAATTATTCCTGAAGTGCTGGTGGTTAATATTTATGATTATCCATCAAAATGAAAAAAATTCTAATTATCAGAAAAGCAGTACTTGTCTAAGCAATAACAATTATGTTTGATAGAAGCAACTCTAAAATTAAACATTCACATATCAGATGTTAGTCTGTTCCTAAACTAAAACTGGGCCTCTTCTTTGTAACACTTTGGAATCAGTTTCTTAATAAAAGAAGCTTATAATTATTATTAGAGTTGATTTATTTTTGAAACTTTTGTATACTGAGATATTCTGTACTTTACTAGACTGATGTGAATCACTGATCTGAAATCAATGCCAACATTTCAATTTCTTACACTAAAGGTAACAATTTTAAAACTTGCAAAACACTCACCATAATAGAAAAATATTTTGGCAAGTTGAAACAAGTGATGTAACCATACTATTCCTAAATCACATATGTTTGCATACCTTAATGTTCTCCTTTTGCTATGTACACTAGCTTGTGAAGATAAAAATACGCATTGTGAAGAGTACCATTCTACTAATTTCTTAGCTTGAAACAGGTTCAAGTACAAAGTCCCTTGGGCAATTTACATATAATAATTATACAATTAAAGCACTAACGCTGCAAAGAACCTCAGAAAGATCTAGTCTCAGCTTTGTCATTTCAAAGATTAACAGTGGTCTAAGAAGCCAATGAAGGCATGACCACACAAGTAGTAACACTCCTGGATCAGAAGGCAAATGGAGTAACTCCCACACAATACATTTTGGCAATTCAGTTATAAAATGAACAGCTGGATACGAGATTCCAGGGAAAGGACTGGAACAAAACAAAACAAAACAAAAAAACCAGTAATTATCTGTATTTTTTTTCCCTCGTGAGCAAGAAGTATCTTAGACTGAGAGCTAGAAAGAACCACTTACTTGGCCACTTAAGTCCTCAAGTGCAACATTTCCATTTTACAGTTGAGGGGTGGATGTCCACAACTCATGGCTGAGTAGATAGATCTATCAAGCACAGCAAGCTTCCCCACCTCCCCTCCCTATCAGCTGCTGGACAGGAAGGAAAAGCATCTGGCTAGTCTCTTGCTTCTGGACCAAGTGTGGTTACTTTTCAAAATGGAAAACTATTTAAGCCAGGAAAATATGTCTATGATATAAAATGAACCTAACAAGCATCACTGAATCATTATCTTTTTTAGGTATTAACCATGGCTAATTCCTAAAGGAATTTCAGAAGCTTATTGAACACCAAGCTGAAACATTCATATACCTGTATAGTTTTTACTGATATATTTAAAGAAGTTTGTGTTCTGCTTTTTTACTAATATTATATTCTACCCAGAACATATTCAAAGTATTTTCAGAGAAATGAACCTACTGGAGTCATCTATTTATAACTAAGGTAATTTACATTGATGTTAAACTCCATGAAGGAGCTGCCATTTCAGTGGAAGCTTAAAGTCTGAGTAGTATTGGAATGTTGGAAGGAGTGGGAGAGAAAGGATATTTCAGTTAGAAGGAATAACATGATAATGGAAACTCTATAGTACATATTCCAAGCTAGCTAGAAAAAATAAAGTCCTTGAGGGTATGCTGAAGAAGTTTTCTGATCCCAGACTTCCTGATACTTGTTACTGGAAATCTTACTGTTACCTTTGTATCTGTATTTGCAAAATACATGTCTTGCTTGTTATTTCTCTAAAAGGTAGGTACATTCTTTTGAATATATACCTCGAGATTTCTATTTCAGACTCTATCAGAAGCCTAGAATTTTCAGAGATCCCTGCCCACAGGCAGTAGAGGGTTAGATTACCACAGTGATTACCCATAAATCTGAATGTTTGGCTGCTGCCCTAAGGGTGTAGAGATTGTGCATGGGCTAACTGGAATAAACTCAGTATCTTATGGCATCAAAAGAATGTACCTGACATTATGACATTTGGATACTGAAAGTTTTAAGCACCCTTACCCTGATATTTTTCTCCCTTATAAATGTATTCTGACCCTTGTCTATGTAATGTACAACCACCTGTTGCTTTGTCTGAACAATGTCATGCAATGCATATATGTCTTACACATAAATACTCCTTGAAGCTTGGGATGGACGGGGCATACACTTGACAAAGTCCTAGCTAGGGATGTCATATGTGTGTGTTCCCAGCTGACCTCTTCTGATCAACTGCATGGCGACAGGCTGTGGTTACTTTCTCTCCACACTGGAACGAGGCTAATCTCAGGGCTCTGGCAACTGGCTAAGGTTCTCCACCTGCATATTCACCATTAGGGTGGGTTGGGGTTGACAGATTAGCAGGAGTCAACACTGGAAAGGTAGGTTAAAGTAGGTCAAAATTAGGCAGTAGTTTCATAATTGCTTTTTATTAAGTTTCATAGTTATATGTACCTTCATATATGTACTGTATATTGCCTGTACCAATATGACACAAATAAATATTAAAATTCTATATTCATGCTTTTAATACTCAATGAAAATCCTAGCTAGCAATATACAGTAAATTAGAAAGATACTTCTAAATCATAGTTTTGTTTTTTTTGTTAGTATCAAGTGAGAACACACGGGTCACTAAAGCTTACTTTTTCAAAGTGCTCAAAGTATGATCATTAAGCATCATTTCTCTTCTCTCTAGGAGTTAGATTTTTCACTTAGTTTTGCACATTTCCTTTCTCAATGGAAATGAGAAGAGTAGTAATGATAGACAATATCATTTCTTTAGACATTCTACTTTTAAAATCTTTGAAACTCTGTCACGTGTGATAGATGCCAAATTTATTATAAACACAATCTCCTACACACTCTGAATTCTTTAGCAACAAATTATATATACATAGCCCTTTTTTTCAGAATCTAGAGAGCTATGATGACATATGTACAGATGGAGATTCACAGTATCTCCTAAAATCAGAATGTGAGATCTAGTAGCAGCTGTTAAGGTGAACAAGACTATAAGGAGCTCAGGGTTTTGCTTCAGCAGAACACCTTGACCGATTTCCTTTGCATATGCAGACATTTTGTTTCTTTGTCGGGATCGCCAACTGCGAAACTACAAGGGAAAGAGAGACTAAAATATGAGCTAGAGATGGCAAGTGAAGTTTATATCTATGTGTAAGTTTTACTAGTTTACAACTTGTTAAATGTCAAACTCTCAGGCTTTTTTTTTTTTCCTCTACCCAAGTCTGAGCTTCTTTATGTGTGAAAAGGCAGAGTGCCAAAGGACTCATCATAGGAAAAAGTGGAGAAAGCTACCTTTTTATTTACTGGGATTAACCCCCCCCCCCGCCCCGGAATCAAGAAGAGTCTGTATTAGAACATAACTGAATCTAGTAGTTCATCTTTTGATTCATCCCCAAAACAGGTGAAGGGCCACTCGGCTCTGATGTGTTTTGAATTGCTTTCTGTCACACACAAGTTACTTCTGTTAACTACCACTCCTTTATCTTCAAATCCTTAACAACAGCTCCCTCAATTTTGGTATGACTATCAGTGAGATCTTAATGATTGTGTGTGTGTGTGTGTGTGTGTGTGTGTGTGTGTGTGTGTGTGTGTGTGTGTGTGTGTGTGCGCGCGCTATTTTACTTTAGTGACTATAAGAATGTTTGCAAGTGTCTTTCATTTAAGGTATCTAGCCTCACTTTTTCCGATTAGGTATTTGTTTCAACTCTGAATTCACATTCTCTTTGGGTTTTCAAGACTATTTTGAGAAGGGAATCCTGTATCAACATTTCACAGATTGTGTAGTCATAAACTGAGGTTGTGGGAGTTGGGCGGTAGTGTTAAGCGCAGATGGCACGAAGTGCAAGGACTGGCATAAGGATCCCCGTTCGAGCCCCCGGCTCCCCACCTGCAGGGGAGTCGCTTGACAGGCGGTGAAGCAGGTCTGCAGGTGTCTATCTTTCTCTCCCCCTCTCAATCTTTCCCTCCTCTCTCCATTTCTATCATATCCAACAACAACAACATCAATAATAATTACAACAATAGGACAACAAAAGAGAATAAATAAATAAATATAAAAAATAAAAATAAACTGAGGTTGTGTGATTTTCATACTTCATCTGCAAAATTAATAGAAACCCAAGTGTACTTTCTCCTGAACAAATATAGTTTCCACTGCACCAAGCTTCCTCTTTCGTTTTCTTTTTTCTTACCCAATTTCTATAAGAAGTACAAGGATTTTGAAAAACTAATTTCAAGTAAGTGTTAGCTTACTTGTTTTGCTAAAAACAGAAATGTTATAGGTTTAAGCTTCTAATCTGCTGTAGATGAACAATCTGAGTAACCAACCTTATTAAAATGATGTTTAAAATAAGTAAGTGTAAATTTCAAAGGACTTATCAGATTCTCCTACAAATAAAAATTACAAGAGGCTTAGAAGAGAAGATAGGATTGGATTAGGAAAAAAGGGGGAGCAGCTATGTATAAATGTGGACAGACAGTTGTAGAGATGATGGTTGGATCATGTCTATAACCTTAGGGGGAACTGTGGTGGATTGCAGTGGGGAGACTGAAGATTCAAAACTCTGGTGGTAGGAATGGTGTGGATTTAAACCCCTGTTGACATGTAATTCTGTAAAATAAAGATAAAATAAATAAAATTAAAAATTATATTTTTGTACATATTTTTCACTATCTCTGTTTTAGCCACTCAAAAACTTTTATCTATTTCCTTCCTTGATTATAGAATAGTCTTTCAATACTCGCAGCTTCAATGTTAATATTCAAAAATGCCTTGTATGTGTTGGACACTACACCAACAGATTACATATCTCTATTACGTAGCTGAAACTCTTAAGATGAGTAAATTGAGACTGATTAACAAGTACATATCACAAGCTCACACAGTGAATCAGTAGTAGAGCCCAAACTTGCAAAGACCACTACATCATACTTTATTTTTTTAATAAAATGTAGTAAAGTGTAACTAAAACTTTTAAAGGAGTAATGATTAATAGAGACTTGTTTTATCAGTAATATTTGAATTTTATAAGTTGTACACACACATATATGTTATATATTAAAATAAATTTAAAACATTTTAGATGTTTAGAAACATACCCAACTAAATGTTCTTATAAAGAAATATCCAGATGGATTCAGTAATGAATTTTCCTTAGCATTTATGAAAGAAATAGCAACGAAATTATGGATACTCTATCAGAGAAAAAGAAAAAAAAGAAAGAAAACAGGAGAGTAACTGCTAACTCATTTTGTGAGGCCTGTAAAGAATTATATACTAACATTTGACAACAATACCTAAAAACAACAAAGTTACAGATTATTTTTCTGTAAACTTAAGACATAAAAATACTCAGCAGAATATCAGCAGATTGACTCCAATAATATATAAGAGGGATACTGTATCATGATTTAGCTGCATTTATTTCAATATTCAAGGCTAAGAGATATACAGATAGCCAATAGGCACATGAAAATGTGATCATCATTTCTTATTACTAGGAAAATCTACAACAAAATAACAATAATAATACTGCCTAACACCTGGAAAATGAATATAATCCAAAGGACAAAAAATATAAGAAACTTAAGTGTTAGAGAGGACACAGTGACAATGGAAGCCTGTATACGTTTGGTGGGAATATAAATTGGTGCAGTTTTTATGAAAAGTAGTTTGGAGATTACTCAAACAAATGAATAAAAATGCTCATTTCTGGGTATTCACAATATTAATTCAAAAAATATATACACTCAAAAAGTGTATATACTACTTGCAGAATCATACAGTAGTTAAGAATTGAAAACAACCCAAGTAGCATCCATCAATTCATGTCTAGATAAAGAAACGTGTGTGTGTGTGTGTGTGTGTGTGTGTGTGTGTGTGTGTGTGTGTGTAAAATGGAACATTATTCAGGCATAAATTGATAAAATCCTGCTATTTACAGCAATATGGATGAAACTGGAAGGTATGCTGCCTAGTGAAATAAGTCCACCGCATTATTTTATTCACGTGTGGTGCTTAAAGAAACAAAATGAATAAAGTTTTATTCCATAGACTAAATTAGTGGTTATCAGAAAGAAAAGGAAGTGTGTAAATTGAGTAAACAGAGCTAGTCATATGTTGAAGGACAGAAAAAGATTAAATGTAGAATGTAGACATGCTGTCTTTTATTTAAGCAAATTATTCACACTTGTTTTTATACTTGTTATTAAATTATGCATACCTGAAATTTACATACTGCTATAATGTAAATTCTATAAAAATAAAAAATCAAAATAAAATATCCTATAAAATCAAAGTTTAGTTTAACACTCAAAATTCAATAAGCATTAAGTATAATTTATCATGTGAGGAATAAAGGAGATGCCCATATGGTTAACTCAATAGATCAAAAAAAAAAAAAACTAAAAAATTTGACATCTATTCATAGCAAGTTTTAGTAAAAAATGAATAAAGGGAAATCATTTAATTTACTAAAGAATATTCATAAATGTCACAAAGTTAGTATCATAACTAATATAAAATTAAGTACTGGACGCTCTTCCCATGCTTATATCAAACATAAGACTAGATATCTTATCAGGTAAAATAAATAAATGGGGTAAGTTTTATAGAAAATAATATTGATGTAAGTTCCAGATGAAATAATTGTATAAACAGAAAATGCAAAACAATTTACAGACCTACTGTTAGAATAATTAAGTAAAATTTGACAGTTTATTGGATCTGTATGTACAAGCATACCTATATGCTTATGTATATCTGCAACAAATAAGCTGAAAATAATATAATAAGAAGATGCCACTTTGAGTAGTAGTACCATATAATGCAACAAAATAGTCTCCAATACACACACACACACACACATACACACACACACATTTATGCTCACCTGAGATACAACAAATCACACTGGTGAAAGGTTAACATTTTCAATACACTGGACCAATTGTGAAAATATAGACAAAAACAAAGTTTTTGAGTTCTAATTCATACCAAATACACGAAGCAACACTAGATGAACTACGGTCTCAAAGTGAAAGGACAAACAGTTTCAAGAGATCCTCCAGCTCCCCACCTGCAGGGGAGGGAGTTGCTTCACAGTCAGTGAAGCAGGTCTGCTGATGTCTATCTTTCTCTTCCCCTCCTCTCTCCATTTCTCTTTGTCCTATCCAACGACATCAGTAACAACAACAATAAAAAAAACTGAAAAAAGAAAAGGGGGTATATCTTCTTAACAATGAGTTACAGAAAGGGTTCTAAATAAAGCTTTTAATTTTTATCTGTAGTCCTCTCATCACACACACACACACACACATCTATTTTATATATTATTTATCATAATGTGACTGTAACAGTGAAAGGAAAGCTAAAGTGTAGATAATTGGAGTACATATACTTGTCAAAGTATTTGTATTTAGAATATATAAAGAACGGGAGTCGGGCTGTAGCGCAGCGGGTTAAGCGCACATGGCGCAAAGCGCAAGGACCAGCGAAAGGATCCCGGTTCAAGCCCCGGGCTCCCCACCTGCAGGGGAGTCGCTTCACAAGTGTGAAGCAGGTCTGCAGGTATCTATCTTTCTCTCCCTCTCTGTCTTCCCCCTCCTCTCTCCATTTCTCTCTGTCCTATTCAACAATGACAACAATAATAGTTACAACAATAAAACAAGGGCAACAAAAGGGAATAAATAAAATAAATATAAAAAGCATAAAAAAGAATATATAAAGAACATCTACATTAAAAAAAAGGCAAACTAATAGCAAAAGACAAAAGGATAGGAGTCAGGCAATGGTGCATCCAGTTAAGCACACTTAATACTATGCAAAAGGACTCAGGTTCAAGCCCCCTTCCCACCTCCCCATCATTAAGTGTAGCATGGGTTATAGGTGAATGAAGCAGTGTTATAGGTGTCTTTCTCTCCTCTAACTCCCCTTTCCCTTTCCCTCTCAATTTGTCTCTTTCCTATGAGATAAAAGAAAGGAAGGGAGGGAGAAAAAGAAATAAAAGGGGGGAAAAAGCCACTGGGAGTGGTGGATTCAGCTTACAGACAGAGCCCCAGTGATAAGCCTGGTGGCAAAAAAACAAAACAAACAATAAAAGACAAAAGGACAGTCAAATGTCAAATAAACATATGAAAAGACCTCCAATTTCATTGGAACACAAATTAAAATAGCAACATAATAACAGAAATTTGTAAAATCACTTTCACAAACTTTTTTTTTGTCATAGTCTGCTAAAGGATAATCCAGTAATTCTACTTCTGTTTACCAAGACATGTACAAGAATGTTCAAAGTAGCCTCACCTATACTACTCTCAAACTGTAAACACATAATGCACACAGATACAGGGTAGTATGGAAGGGTGTAACTTTGGGTTAGACAGCTCCCTGCCACTGAAGGGAGCATATAGTTTTCTGCTGACCACACTCTGGTTGAGAAGCAAGTCTTTCTTTGCTTGTAAGATCTGGACTGTTTTGTCTCTATTTCAACCATATGGTGAGTTATAAAAATTTTAACTGTAGCTGCAATGGTAGAGAAATAGGGCCTAGTAAGAATTGCATTTAAAAGTGACCAGACTGAAAAGTCCAGTGTGGAATATTGATGGAATATTTAACACCACAACAATAGTCTATGAAAGTACTGTTTGGAAATCTGACGATAGAAAATCAGGTTTAAGTAAAAGACACAGGGAAGACAGTTTGATAGAAGGAGTTACATATGTCTAAGTTCACCCTAGCAAACATTTTTGGGGCAAATATATAATTTATCATGTTTCCTACAAGGATTTGAGCAGCATACTTTCTGCCTCCACTGAGAACACTCCCTTCCCTAATAAGAGAACACTATCTGTAGTCTTTTCTTTCCACCATGCATATGCAGTTTTGCAATCTCTTGTTATTCTAATTTTCAGCTTCATCACTGCCCACATTTGTGCATGTTTTTGTGTTTGTCAGTGTGTGTAAGAAAGAGAAAAAGAGAAAGTGAGTTTGTCCATTAAATTACTTTTTCATGAGACTGAATCACTCTCAATGAAACATGTCTATCAGGTTGTGCAATGATTATAAAATGTGATGTTCCTGAATATCAAATGTGACATTTTTCTTCCATTGCCAAAAGACTCAGGCCGTCTATGAGAGAGACTTGTACCACAAAAGCCATGAAAGCAAGGGTTGTCTTTTGAAATGTTCCAAGAACTAAATGTGACTTAACGATAACTACACACACACACACACACACACACACACATATCTAAAATATGCTTTATTTGTTTTAGAGAATGTGGGGACAATGGAAACATGTGTTAAGGCTTTCTAGATATTTCTCTCTTTGTTTAGCCTGAGCACTGCTCTGCTCTCACTTATAGTGTGCTAGGGATTGAATTTGGGACTTCAAAGCCTCCAGCACTACAATCTTTTTGCATAACCATTAGACTATATACCCAGTCCTAGATATTTTTGTTGCAGAGAAAAACAAAGCAGCAAGGCTATCATAAAATCACGGGGACACTTTCTACCTCCCTGTAATTGATCTGAAACTGGAGATCCTTAATCTCTAAACAAGACACCTTGTTAGTTAATCACATTTCTAAGTGCTCAGAGATTAGCTTTATTGATTACCACTTGTTACTAAAGTGTTTCCATGTTAAGTCAGACTTACTGATGCTTACTTAGTCCATTCATACATACTCTTTTTATATATGATGATTGGAAGTTTCTGAGTGTTTCCAGGCTTTGGAAGAAGTCAGATGGGAGACCAGGGAAAAGGTATAGCAAAATAGGTAGGGTGTGAGTGGACCCTTCTGAGGAGCCTGCAACACCTCTAGAGTAGACCACAATGTAATTATTTCACAGGATGTTGAGTAAACATGTAGTCAGCTTGGAGAAATGACCTTGACAGTACCTCTCAACTTAATCAATACTGATATTAAAAGTAAAATAGATAAAAAAGTAATTTGTATACCTGAAGCACCAGAAACATGAAAAAAGAATTAAATATAATGGAATTAGTAACATGGGGTAAATTAAGAAATACTCTGCAATACAAATACTACTCTAGTGGAACTGATGGGAAAAGTCAAACCAACAAAAAGTATATTGGATAGGGTGCTTTATATGACAAATGGTTTCTATTTCAGTTAATTTTTATATTAGTAAATTAATAGATCTTATTAAATAAATAATATATTAATAGATTAACAAAAGCAATTTGAAGAAAACATTAAATCATACTTTGCATTAATGAAATATTTAGGCAGTCTAGAACTTTGAATTACAATCAATATGTATTAATTCACTGCTTTCATAAATGTCTACTTAAGTGAGATCTGCAGTGAAGCATTCCTAACTTCCCTCTGCAGTATTTACATAACATGTAGTCTTTACTGGATATTTCCTGCAAATCTGCTATCACTGTTGATGTTCTTTAGTTTGAGCTGATGGTAATCTCTAAAGCCAAAACACTTGTTCTCCAATTTCAAGTTGTGATAAATGAAACCTTTCCCCTGATCTAGTTGAAACATTTATCACACTCAGGGTAAATAGGAAAGAAGGCACCATCAGCTGTCTTTAAATACAGACTACCCTGAGTGTCAACAAGAGGGTTGACAGAAGCAGCTAAAAATCTTTTCCAATTGCTTAAGGGTTGCTTAGTTTTTCTCCGCATATATAATTTTAAGCATAATATTATTTGTTCCAACCCTGGTTTCTTTCCATGGCCCACATGCTACAAAGAGAAAAACAAAAATAAACAATTGTCTTTGAAAATACAGTTTTAGGTCAAGACACCGTGCCTTAAAAATACAAAAATTTTTTTTAAAATCTGCGTTGTGTAGTCTCCTTTAAAGAAAGCTCGGCTGTAAAGTCCATCAGTGAATATTTCTCCTTCATTTTCTGAGACGATGATTTGTCAGTTGAGTAATCACACAGGCTGCTCTAAAAATGTATGTGTTTCTAGTTAATTTAGGCAGTTTATTTTGATAGCATTCACCTCTTTGATTATAGCAGGTGTTTCAAGGATAAATTTGCTGAAAATTGTATTTTATTTAAACAACAGCAGCATGTACATTTATGGCCTCACTATATTAAAAAGCATTTATTGTCTGGCAGCAATAGATACAATTACAAACATTTGTGACAGTAATTGGAGCTATTATTCCTGCACAGAGCCTCATGGAGACCAACTTATTGCCACCTGTATTTACATTTGTTACTGGTAAATGTTAAAGTTGTCTTTTTTTAAAAAAAAAATTGACGTCATGACCTGGGAGGTGATACAGTGGCTAGAAAATTAGACTTACAAACATGAATTTCCAAGTTCAATTCCAGGATTCACATGTGGTAGAGTAATGCTCTGGTTTTCTTTTTGTAAATGTATATATATTTAAAAGGGTGCTTTGTTTTTCTTCAAATCATGTGAATATTTCTCAACAAAATGTCTATCTACCAGAAAATCTATAGGAATTACACACATAGGTTTCTTCATTATTCAAGCTAAAGGCAGACTTCCATTTTGATTACTAATACATGCATAAAATGTACTTCTGTATGCTTGCCCACAGAATAAATTGTCTTTTTTTTTTCCTCATGGATGTAAGAATTCTATTAACATACCCTATTCAACAACCAGAGTATAAGTCTTAAAGACTGTTTTCATTTCAAACTATAACAAATGTCTGAGTTGCTGTAAGGGAGAGATATTTAGAAAGCTAAATGGTATTAACATCCTCTTACGTTGCATCTAAATACAGTAAGGGCAGAAGGTCAAAGCAAGCTCTCTTTTCAGTGTTTTGGAATGAAAATAATACCCTCTAACTGCTTCCAGATACAGATTTGTCTATAATAGTAAAAGAGAGAGAGAGAAGCCTTCCGTTGTACATTTCTACAGGATTTGGCTTCCAAATCAAAGAGACTTAGATCTAATGTAACAATTTTGTGTTCCCTCCAGGTTCATTTAAATCGAATTCTACCAGCTGATTAATGAAGGCCTCTCTCCTCTCTCTTAGGTTTTAGTTCTCAGTGACCAGAGAGCCCAAAGGCTCAAGACTATAGCAATGATTTTATCCTCAGCACAGTGGCTCTTCCTGAAATGGCTTCCTGCTGTGAATTACCCAAGGCAATACCTATATGGTTTATTTACGTTAAAACAAAATCCAATTGCTTGGAGTTGTAATTTAAAGTTTGAGGTTCTTTTTACAACTGTACCCTGAGAGAGCCAGACAATGAAGAACAGGTAGGGATGTAAAGAAGCATTTCAGTGAGTAAAAGCCTTGAAATAATTAGAAACACATGCTGCATTACTGCCAAAGACTTTTTAAAAATCTCTTAATCTAAATTTCTTGTAACGAACCTGAAGATTTACATAATGACTAAAGACATTTGGTGGAATGAAGGAGTACCTAGCCAACTGCCTTTTAAAACAACAAAGCAGGAAACATTTAATTATAATTTGGAAAATAATCTATTTAAGTCATTAATCAGCATTTTAATTACAATATCCACAGGGCATTAAAGCATGATAGAACATTTGCTCATTGTATTAAGTATATAATATTAAATCATCATAATGTACAATCTTTTAGGAGTAAGTACTGCATAATTGAAAAGTGCCTATATAAAGGTTAGTTGGGAACTGATTTCATACTTTTTAAAAAATTTTTTAAATCTTTATACACTGGATAGAGACAGGCAGAAGTTGAGAAGGAAGGGGGTGGGAGAGAGGGAGAGAGACAGATAGGCACCTGCAGTATAGCTTCTCTACTCAGAAAGCTTTCCCCCTGTAGGTGGGAGTGAGGGCTTGAACCATGGTCCTTGTACACTGTAGTGTGTGCACCAAACTAGATACACCACTACCTGGCACCGTTTTTTTGTTGTTTTTTTTTTTGTCTCCAGGATTATTGTTGGAGCTTTCCATTTACACTACAAATCTACTGCTCCTGGTGGCCATTCTTTCCTTTTATTTGGGGGGCAGGAGGCGGTAGGACAGAGAGAAACAGAGAGGAGGGGAAGACAGAGAGGGGGAGAGAAAAGATAGACACCTGCAGACCTGTTCCACCCCTGCAGGTGGGGAGCTGAGGGCTCGAACCAGGATCCTTGCGCAGGTCCCTGTGCTTCACACTAAATGTGCTTAATCTGGCACACCACCGCCCGGTCCCCTTCTTCTTTATTTGTTAAGCAACAGTACAAATATTATTCTTTACTTGGTTTTTACTGTGGTAAAAATATCCTTTACTTGAGCAGCAGGTGGTAGCTCATCCAATAGAGAGAATGTTACCATGCAGGAGAACCAGGTTTCAAACTCCCGGTCCTAAGAGGAGCACCACAAGTGACAGAGCAAGCAGATGTCTCTCTGTCTGTCACACACTTTATAAAAATAAGAAAAAAGAGAGGGAAAGAGAATGAAGTCAAACAAAAATGAAAAATGATCACTGGTAACTATGGAGTTATACAAGCACTAAACTCTAGCTAGAACCCTGGCAGGAAAAAAAAAAAAAAACTTTTACTTGAAAATCCACTTCCCTAATACAAATTAATAAGATCAATCACGTAGGAAACCACTTACATTTGGTACAGTGAATGAGGATGACAGACAATAGCCATATGATCATACAAAATAGAACTCTGATCCACAGTCTGCAGAAACACTGCCCAGGAAACCAAACCACAGCTATGCAGAAATCAGTCAAATGTTCTTGACTTAAGAACTGCCAGCTTTCCCATTTTTTTCCTCTCCTCTGCACTCCTCCAATAAGGCACTAGCCAGACAAAGTTCCCCCTCCACCCAGCTATATAGGGGACCCTGCTTCAGATGAACCAATGTCAAATTTCCTATCATATCTGAACTTACCTATAGCAAGCTCTGGATACAGGTTTCCCTTTCTCTGTGAAAGAAGAATGTTCCTAATTGTTTATGTGATTTAATACATTATTTTTCTAGATCTGTAACTGCTTCAAAAATTCTTTTCACATAAATTAGTGATAACAACATTCTTATATCCCTAAATGTGAAATGCATTAATCCTTCTTGTCAAAGAAACCTATCATATCGCCTTTGCTTGCTCCATTTAGGTGACTTTTATTTCCACAGTGTCAAATGAAGGCTTGCCTTTTTCTTTTAAAAAGACAATTCAAAAGGACAGAATACATTTCCTCAAAAAAATGGATTCAGGGTTTATTTAGAGATTCATGTGGTGTACCAGGAAGGACACCTACTTGAGTCCCTGGTACACCAGATGGGGAGTACTACAGCACCCGAGGAAGCTTAGGTCTGTGATTTCTTTTTTTTTTAATTTCTTTATTGGGGAATTAATGTTTTACATTCAACAGTAAATACAATAGTTTGTACATGCATCACATTTTCCAGTTTTCCATATAAGAATTCAACCCCCACTAGGTCCTCTGTTATCCTTTTTGGATCTGTATTCTCCCTCCCACCCACCCCAGAGTCTTTCACTTTGGTGCAATATGCCAATTCCAGTTCAGGTTCTACTTGTGTTTTAGTTCTGTGATTTCTCTCCCTTTCTTTCTACCTATTTGAAAAAGTCATCTTGGAGCAGTGAAGCTTCCTTCAGGCAGTGACTAAACAAATAAATAGAAATAAGGTGAAATCTACATGAGTATATATTCACATTTTTTATTTCTCCAGAATTATGGGACACATATGACTCTTCAACAACTAAGTTTCAATTACAGTTATTATTCAGCTTGGCAACTGTCAATTGATTTACTTAAAAGTTAAAAAGACCTAGTGGTTAGGATAGTTTTTGACTAGATAAGGATTTTTCTAGTTTTATATAATCTCCATTTCCCACTCCCTCCCCTGATAGCTTTCCCATTCTCTATCCCTCTGGGAGCATAGATACAGGGTCATTGTGGGTTGCAGAAGGTGGAAGGTCTGGCTTCTATAATTGCTTCCCCACTGAACACGGACGTTGACTGGTTGGTCCATACTCCCAGTCTGCCTCTCTCTTTCCCTCGTAGGGCGGGTCTCTGGGGAAAGATGTTTGTATGCTCTTTATTTCAAATTCCAACAGAGTAGTTATACAACATGGGTGAGTGCCACTTTGGATAAATGGGGGTGGGGGAGAAGAATAGAAATTTTTGAAAGGAAGCAAAGATTAAAAAGTACAAGAAAAGGGGCCAGGTGGTAGCGCGTCTGGTTAAGGGCACACATTACAGTGCACAGGACCCAGGTTCAAACCCTTGGTGGTAGCTGCATGGAGGTAGCTTCATAAATGGTGAAGCAGGGCTGCAGGTATGTCTGTCTCTTCTCCTCTCTCTCCCTCCCCTCTCAGTCTCTCTCTGTCTCTATCCAATAATAAATAAACATAAGTAAAAAGTACAAGATGTAGAATCATAGATGAACAACATCTACTTTAGTTCTGCTGTTTTCAGACTCCCCTCTAAGACACTGACTCCTACATTTAATTCACTAGGTCATAACTGAGAAGCTTATTATAGGGGAGTAAACTAGAACTTGACAGAATATATTGACAGAATTTCTGACTATCTTTAGACACAATTTTCTTGAGTATATAAATACTATAGCTGTAATCAGCGGGAGTAGTCTCTATAACCAGTACTAAAAAGTACTAAAAAGCCGCTACGCATATGTCCATTCAAGCTGGAATATAACAAAAATTCCTTAACTTCAGTTGTGGAATATATTATTTGTATTCTTGGCAAAATGCTTACTTTCCCAACTATAATTTGCTTAAGCTAATATTAAAATTTTTTCTCTTTCTTTGAGAACTGACAACAGTTAAGTGGTGCCAGAAACAAGGATAAGCTAGCTAGTAATAAGGAACCTGATTGCAACATTATGAAGACTACACAAAACAAAACACTGGCATATGACAGGATCTCACCAAGACATATACAGCAATATGCCAAATGAACAGAAAAGGATATTTACTTTTTATAATTCCCTAGTAGAAAACATGCAAGGAATATATTGAGTTTATAAGAAAAACAAAAGGCCCAAAACAAATATTTGATTCAGTATCAAGTACATATGGGCCTAATACAAGGTCATTTTAAAGAAGGGTGTGATACAAGGCTTTTATTACTTATCTTCACATCTCTGATACTTGAAAGCTAATCTAACAGTGATTAGTAACACACAAATCTGAAAAGAATTTTATTTTTTTATTATATTTATTTATTTATTTATTTATTCGGTAGAGACAGACAGAAATCAAGAGGGAAGGGGTTGACAGATAGGGAGAGAGACAGAGAGACACCTACACCCCTACTTCACCACTCGTGATGCTTTCCCTCTGCAGGTGGGGACTGGGGGCTTGAAACCAGGTCCTTGTGCACTGTAACATGTGAACTCAACCAGGTGCGCCACCACCTGGCCCTGAAATTTTTTTCCCTCTAACACAAAGTTGAAATCTCTAAGTGTTCTAAATAGCCTGAGTTGCATGAAAAGTAATTGTTTTGGCTAGAAGTAAAAGAAAAGACTTTTTTTTTTTTTTAAAGAGTCAGGAAAATTAGGACAAACTGTGATGAGTCCATGAGAAACTTCATATGTAACCAGATTACTTTTTATTTCCATGGAATGAGAACCATTTCCCTCTTTATTAGCTCCTTTTTCCTCAAATCAATGTACAATTTTAATTTTTCTTATGTAAGCTGAGTAATGAATTGACCCTAAAGCTGCATTTTCCATTTGCAACATTTGAAATCCTCAGAAGAGTTTGTGAAATACTGAACACAAAGGCTAAATGATCTATAGAAGAATTCTGAAAAAGCAATCAAGACTTTACATCATCATGTTTTACAATAAAAATCCAAAATTATATTTACATATTCTAAAAATACTAAACAAAAATCTTATCTGATATTTTGGAATGCTGCCTATAAACTTGATTGTATAATTAATTTGGTACAGATGTATGGCATAAGATTAAAATTTTTATCTTTTAACTCATTAGTTCTTCTTCAAATCAGAAGAACGTTGATTTTTCTAAATACATAGAATTCTGAACACTATGCTATTGGTTTGTAATGGAATTTGACCTGCATTTAATTTTTGTAAAATTCTGTATATTAGCAATTATATTTATATTCTTTATTTGGTTGCTTCCATTATGTGGAAATCAATAACCAGGCTTTAAAAACACTCTCATGTGGCCCTATGAAGTGTTTGATTCAGGAGTTTACTTAGTTTAAAAGTAGACAAATTAAACGAGCTTCCATGGGGGATTAAGATATACTTGAGAGTTCTCAAAAACAATTATTTTAACATGTCATACTAACTAAATTTCAATACTAGTGATTTACTTTTAGGAAGAGAATTTGTATTTGACAAAACCAAAGAATCAGAATTTTTTTAAAAAAATGTAAATAATGACTTCTAGTAGAGATGTAATCAGCAAAAACCATTTTCTCATATGAGATAAGTAAATAGTAAAACTCCAATGAAGTGAAGTAATCCTCTATGCCATTTTCATGAGGCAAATATATGTTAAACAGGCTGCAGGGTTTACCTGCTTACCTTTGATAAAGTTTGTTTCCTAGTCTGGAAAAAAATGACCATCCTAAAGTTTAGGTTACTTTTTACCTTCTGTAGGAGATTGCTGCATAAGTCCATATAAAAATACTCTAATGGTAAATCATTGTATTTCTTTTTATTTACTTATTTCCCTTTTGCTGCCCTTGTCTTTTTATTGTTGTTGTAGTTACTGTTGTTGTTGTTACTGATGTCGTCATTGTTGGATAGGACAGAAAGAAATGGAGAGAGGAGGGGAAGACAGAAAGAAGGAGAGAAAGATAGACACCTGCAGACCTGCTTCACTGCCTGTGAAGTGATTCCCCTGCAGGTGGGGAGCCGGTGGCTCCAACCTGGATCCTTCCGCTGGTCCTTACACTTTGCGCCCCATGCACTTAACCTGCTGTGCTACCGCCAACTCCCAGTAAATTATCTTTTAAGGCACTTTGGAAACAGCAATGCTTGCAAATGATTTTTAAGTTATTTTCTCACTTTTAACCAAATGCACTAAACAGATACGTAAGACAACCTCCAGGATGTTTTCTGTTTTGTCATCCAGCAGAGTTTAATACCATTTTATAACTCTGACCAGGAAGCATATAATAAGAAATCTTTATTTCTTTCATTTTTCACCTAAAAAAATAGAATTTCCTAGAAAATTTGTCAACATGTCTTAAGAAATTATTCCTTAGTTCCAAAAACAATATGTCTCGAATCACGTTAAAGATATACTCCTTGCTTCCCCCTGCCCCAAACATACACACTTTATTGGGGAATTAATGGTTTACAATACAGTTGTTGGCACATAGGCACAACCTCTCATCTGCCCGTAATATGCACCTACAAAACACTCTCTCCCCCAACCTAGGTTTTTTTTTCCATTATACATCAGGGCCCCAGGGCTCCTCCACCGCACTCCTTTCTCTCCTTCCTACAAGTCCTTTGCTTTGGTGCACAAAACACAACACCCAGTCCAAATTTCACCTTGTACCTTCCCTTGCTGTCCTTGCTTCTTAGGTTCCACCTATGACTGAGATCCTTGGGTATCTGTCTTCTTTCTGGCTTATCTTACTCAACATGATACCATAAACTTCTGCCCAAGATATGGCAAAGGAGATGTCTTCCTCATTTTTAACTGCTACATAGTTATTTATTCAATAACAATTTATAAAAGCCCAATCAACACAAAACAATGAGAAGTGTGTCCTGCTCTCCTACTTAAAGCATCTGCCTAACTGGGAGTACTCCAGCCCTGCAATTGCCTTTGAACAAAAGATGTTGTCTCTGCTATACCTTATTGTCAGTCCTAATCGTGACTTTCAATTGTGGTAGTACACGTTCCACTTCTAGACTCCATTCCATAGCATCTGTTGTAGATTCCAAAATATCTTCTTGCTTGGCAGACTCGTTTGTATCCTAAGAAAGGAAAGATATCACAAGATTGAGGGTTTATAAAAAGAAATGGTAAAATTTTGAGGCATTTTAGCAGTACTGCACTATTTATACCTAGCATGGTCCTGTTAAAATTCTAGTGGCAGTAGAAATTCTTCTCTGTGCCATCCATGTTGGAAGGAAATAGTATACCCACCTGGTAGAAAAGCAAAATAAGTTTTTTTTTTTAAGAAAATATGTGGTTAAAGTGTTCTTTATATAAAAAAAAACAATGATTTTGAGTTATTGGGTATAATTCAATTTTATCTCTTCAACTGATGAGTCATTTAGGAATGGTAACAGTAGAAGAGATATGAACTCACATCTGATAAGAAAACAACTATCTTAATTTGAATTAGCTATATTGAAATACAACTTAAACTATGAAATATAATGATAAAATTCTACAAGCAAAGGCTTTATTGGCAAATTCTGTATACAGAATTTAAAAAGATATTGGCTACATTAAAATATAGCTTTAAAATATGACTAAATGCAGACATATTGGGACTCAAATAGAATGGAGGCCAAATTTTTGCATTTCTTTTCTTTCTTTTTTCAAACATTTATTTATGTATTTGATAGAAACAGCAAGAAAACTGAAAAAAGGAGGGGGAGATAAGAGAGGACAAAGAAACAGAGAGACACCTGCAGCCTTACTACTTGTGAGGCTTTCCCCCTGCAGGTGGGGGACTCATGTCCTTGTGTACTGTAATATGTACACTTAACCAGATACACCAATGCCTGGCCCCCTCTTCATTTATTTTTCACTCTTGAGTGTAAAAAAAAAAAGTTAACTTGTTTCTATTCTCAATTTGCAAAAATATAATATTTTTTCCAACTGCCTAGTCCTTCACATTTTTCCATGAAGTATATACAGATCTGAAACTATGAAGACTGTATAATTAATCATGTGAAATAAAATTTGTGGAAATTTTTCTTTTTATGCTAAATTGATAAATTATAAGAAGCAACAGAAAAGCATAATTATTAATATAGAAATGAGTCCTGAGGAAATTAACAGTAATGTGCATTCTAATTTGAACAAGTTGTAACTATATGGTTTTTTTAGGGGAGAGGGCAATCAAGAAAATGGCAGAGTATAAGATAATAAGGGGTTATTCATTTTATGATAGTGGCACGGTGACTATTAAAAACAGGCTTTATAAATTAGAGAAAAATGGTTATCAACAGGTGAGTCAATGTGATGTTTATTTTCAAATGCTATGGGGAAACAGAAAATTAGGGTAGTTCTAGAGGAAACAGGACAGTGACAAATTGCTAACTATTGAAACCAGGCAATGTGTTGTATTAGGGTTATGAATGGGCCCTCCTCAATCGCTATCGAATAGGCCATGGCCGGTGCGCCGCTATGTTCCATCGCTGGGGAGCCAGAGACGGACGACCCGAACTGCCCCTGTGGCTACAGACAGACTATGACCCACATAGTCAACAACTGCCACCTCTCTAGATTCAAAGGAGGTCTCGAAACTTTACATCAGGCTCAACCTGACGCTGTTGACTGGCTACGGAAGAAGGGCAAACGCTAGAAGAAGAAGGGTTATTACCTTATTCTAATTTTGGATGTTTCAACTTTTTTATGATACATATCAAAAAAAAAAGACTGTGAAACAACCTCATGGTTAAATGTGAACTAGGCACTAATGAAACCTTTCTTGGGGACAGTGATATAGTTCAGTGGTCAAGCACGTTTCACTTATGTGAAGCTTTGGGGTTGATCCCAAGCTCCAAAGACATTTCTTTCTAATTTGGAAACTCCCAAGTGCCTGATGGTAGATAAAGAAGCTATGGTATAGATACACAACACTCAAATCTAACAAAAGATAAGATAGTATCTTTTGCTACAACAATGATGAAACTGGAGGGAATTGTAATAAGTGGAATCAGGAGAAACACAACATACCAAATGATCTCATATATATCTGGGATGTAAGAAACAGAGAAAGGGGAAAGATAGGGTGAAACATTAATAAGCCCTTGATCTATAGCCACAGGTTTAAGAATTCTCATGGAGAAGGGTAAAGGGAGTTAGAAATGGGAGAGTGAAGGCACTTCAGTGGTGGGTGAGGTGTGTTGATATAATTTTAGGGAGACGTGGAATTGTATCCCTGAGAAAGCAATATGCTTGTAAAACATTTCCCCAACTTAAAAAAAAAAATCAAACTTAAAAAAATACTTTCCTCTCATATGAAAAAAAAAAAGCAAAACAAAAAACTGTGCAGGAGTTGAATCCAGGCCACATGGATGCTGTACTGTACTGTACTGTACATTTGCTGTACTGTACTGCGGAGTCACCTCAACAGTCCAAAGGACATTCTGTCTGAGGGAAATGCCACAACACTGGAGCTTCCCTTGGTGCTGTGATACACTCATGTGGTGCTGAGGCTCAAACCCAAGGCACTTGCATGACAAGGTATGCACAGTTAGGTGAACTATCTTCTGGTCCCCCCAAAGACTTTTTTTTAAATAATAGCTTATTACACAAAATCAAATCCAATCTAAATAGAAAAATAATCTTATGTTAGAGTTTATATATTGTGGGAAATTGAGGTCTTTAAGGACTTTAAACTACTCCCAATTGTTTCAGGAGCACTGTTGGCATAAGACATTGTCCCCACCCACTTCCTTGCTCATAGTAACAAATCTCCAACAAACTCTGAGCTTTAGCAGGATCATATATGACTTAGACACACTCCTTCACTTTACCAGATGTGCTCTGATTTTACTCATTTATATTATATTCAAAAACACAGAAGTAAAAATTCTAAGTATTATTGTAAAATGTGGAAGCTAAAGAGAAAAGGTCAAGATTCTATTTTAAACATTAAAGTGCAAATTTAAAAAACAGAAAAAATGTACTTTGTGAGTAGTTACAATAGGATGAATACATACACGCACGCACAGGGGAGCAAAAGTAAGGGGAAGAGAAGAGAAGAAGGAGAAGGAGAAGCAGAAGAAGGAGAAGGAGAAGGAGGAGAATAAGAAGAAGGAGAAGAAGGAGGAGAAGGAGGAGAAGGAGGAGAAGGAGGAGAAGGAGAAACTAAGTCGAGGGAAGCCAAGAGCACATAGCTAGAAAAGGACTACATATAAAAAGGAGATGTATGTGACCGTATATGTCTATATGGTGGCAAAATAAAGGACATTGAGTCTTTGAGTTGAAATCTGACACCACAGAGAAAGTTCAGCCATATAAATCCACATCAGTTTAAGTTCTGTCATATCAATTCACATCCATGCACATGGAAAAGACAGGTAGTTGCATACTTAGTAGCATGTTTAACCCTGACTCTAGCAGGCTCAAATCTGATTGACTCATTTTCTTTTTAATTTTTATTTATAAAAGGAAACACTGACAAAAAAAACACAGGATAAGAGGGGTAAAATTCCATACAATTCCCACCATCAGAACTCCATATCCCATCCCATCCCATCCCCTGATAGCTTTCCTATTCTTTATCCCTCTGGATGTATGGACCCAGGGTTACTATGGGGTGCAGAAGGTGGAAAGTCAGGCTTCTGTAATTGCTTCCCCACTGATCATGGCCATTGACAGGTTGATCCATACCCCCAGCCTGTCTCTCTCTTTCCCTAGTGGGGCGGGGTTCTGGGGAAGTGGGGCTCCAGGACACATTGTTGGGGTCATCTGCCCAGGGAAGTCCGTTTGGCACCATGTTAGCATCTGAAACCAGGTGGCTGAAAAAAGAGTTAACATATAGAGCCGAACAAACCAAACCGTTGTCTAATCATTAACCTAAAGGCTGGAATGGTTCAGATGAAGAGTTGGGGTGGTGGTCTCAGTTTTGTAGATAGCTAGTAGGCCTATTTTAGTTATATTCCAAAGGGCCAGTGACTATACTAGTTTGCTGTTTTGTTGTTTTCTTTTTCCCTGAGCCTGACCTCTGATATGCAGGTGGATCGAAGTCATTGTCTAGGGAGATGACATCATGGCTGGAGAAAGGATCAGAAAGACTTATTTCCACTGCAGCGGGGAAGCTTCGTGAGAGGTGGAGCAGGGCTGCGGGTGTCTCTTTGTCTGTCTCCCTCCCCTCTCAGTTTCTCTCTGTCTCTATCCAGTAATAAATAAACAAATAATTTATTAAAAAAAAAAAGACTCATTTCCTATACTAAACAGTGTAGGTTTGTGAGGTGGGAAGGTATGTGCACTGCTAGTGGTACGTGAGCTCTGATATTGGGGGCACGTGTGCTGCTTGCTCTGGTGACAGCTGTGATCCCCCACGTCTTAATCCCAAACACTCAAGCTGAGTCAAAGGGGCACCTCTTTTTCAGCAGCTATTTTATAAGACACTTAACAAAAAACAGATGTTCTTGGCCACTGATTTAGCAATAAAGCTGAAGGGCCTGGGAGATCACCCTATGACAGAGCACCAGACTTTTATGTGTGAGGTCCCAGGCTCAATCCCTAATACTGCATATGCCAGAGCTGAACATAGTACAGTTTCTCTCTCTTACTCTCCACATTAAAATAAGTAAATAAGTGAAAATATATTGGATTCATGGAACCACCATTTGGATGAACTGAAGCTAGATACTATGTATTAAATCCTTGAACTAGTGCTCTCATCCCTCAGTCACACCTCTTTGTCCACCACTACCAAACTAGGCCTGAGGTAGTACCACCCACATTATCACTTTCTTCAAGCCTCAACATACGATTGTTCAAGTGGTACATGCCATACTCAAAAATTCTTAGTGAAGGAAAGGCACATTTTTGATATTTTCATAAAGGCAAATGGGCTAGCAGTAATCCTATTTGAATCAGATCCAGAAGCTAAGGGGAGTGTACACGAAGGTCAAACAATACATTAACATATCCTGGGCATAAACTACTTACTACCTGTATTTATATTGGGCCCTCCAGTAAGTTGCACTTACCCTACTTACTATTTAGTTCCCTAACACAATGCTTTGCTAACTCCTACTACCAACGTCCTAAATAATTTAATGTAATAGCTCAAAAGAATGCATGTACTCCTAGGCCCTAGCTAATCTAATAGGGAAATGGCCTAGTTACTAAATGAAGAACAGGCAAAAAAGAGAACATTAGGCTTGGTAGGGTAGCATCAACTTAGTCAAAGTACAGAGTTTCTTTCTATGTCTGTGTTTACACGTCTCCTTTAGAAACTTGTTCCTCACTCAAATTTTCCTAATGCCTAATAAGTGGCTACATTAACTGAGCAAGCCCTACATAAGAAGTATAAATTATTTTGGAGTTCTACACCATGCCATAGTTACAACTTTAAGACCTTTCCTTTGCAATTGTTTCTGCATTTAGTAAATGGTGTTTTCTTTTATGCGGCACTATTAGTAAAAGAGAAATAAACTGCTGTTTCCATTTAATCAAAATTTTATATAATCATGACAAAGTCCCCTTCTGAAACAATATTAACTAAGATAAAGCATGGCTCTTGGGAAATGCATTTTCCAGCTAGTGCTGCTGAAGAGACAATTAGAAGCTCAATAAGACATGGGCTATCTAGAAGTCTCATTTATAATTAATTAATTTACCAATAAGTCATTTGTTAAGCTTCTGCTATATACAAGGTAAAAATTCAGACACTGTGCTCAGTGTAGAAAGATAAAAAGGATTTAATTCCTTCCTGCAACGAGTTTATAGACTCCTAGGAAGAGTCTGAGGCTAGTTAATGAGAATAGTAACCGGTCCTAAGAAAAAGAAGCTGATGAAAACTGGTGCTAAAATTGCCAAAGGAAGAATTAAAAAAAAAAAAATGTAAACCATCTCTAAGGTCACCTTTGGGTCCAGTTGTGAGACACACCACAAAAATCAATTTAAGGACTGAACATGCACTATTAATAGTTTGCTCAAAATCTTGGTATAGTAATTAAGATTTCTTTTTCCCAGGTCATATTAATAGATAATTAAGAAAATAACGATGATCTGAATGGATCTATCACACACATACATACACACACCTTTCAGGGAATCGAAATAAGCTTCCTATGTATTTATATGTGCACATATACGATTGTAATTATACACAGCTAATTTAGTTGATCATTTTGTTTATTAAAGTGGAACAAGAGAAGGTCCTATTTACCATTAAAGGAAGCCAAATTCTGGTAAATAAAACCCTTTGCAGTCTAAGAACTGTTGGATAGTCTGTGTAGTGCTGCAAAGCTATTCTGGTCATACTAGGTTAAGTTTGAATACAAAATCTAATAAACCTGTGTTTGGGGAAACAGCTCAGCTGGCAGAACACCAGGTTTATAGATCTGAAGTTCCCAGATTGATCACACACACCAGAGTGGTGCACACCTTGGTCTCTTTTTGTCTCTCTGGTGTGAAACTAGTTCTCTTTTTATGTCTCATATGCAATAAATAAATCTTCAAAATATCTGATAAACCTTCAAAGCTCTTCTAATTAACTGAGGATTCGTCACAATTACTGAGGATTCTAGGCCGGTTATAATTACTAGCAGGGAGACCAATGAACATGATCCTAACAGAAAAATCTATTATCAAGTACTACTAATAAAAAGTCTCTTAAGTAATGTCTTTTTAATTTTTTTTTATTATATACTACTTATTGGTTAGAGACAGCCAGAAATAGAGATGGAAGGGGAAAATAGAGAGGAAGAGAGACAGAGAGACACCTGCAGCCCTGCTTCACCACTCACAAAGCTTACCCCTGCAGGTGGGGACCAGGGACTGTAACCTGGGTCCTTGTGTACTGTAACATGTGTGCTCACCAGGTGCACCACCATCCGGCCCCTAGTAATGTCTTAAGAACATTTTAAACGTCTTTAGAGTAAAACTATTTCTAATTCATACTGTAAGCCTATCACACAGATTTTCCACAGGGAAAAGAAAAGCGAACAGATCAATGCTGACCATGGCTTCATGATGCCAGCAGGAAAGCACTTGAGTCCTGACATGCCTATAACAGCAAAAACTCTGGTATTACATCAGCAGAATCTATTTTGATTCCCAGGTTCTAAGCGTGATTAAGACATTTTCATACTGGGAATAAAGAGAAAGCCAGGAGTAGGGAAGGCAATGTTTCAAAAACCTAATGATGGATATAATACTTCCCATGATCACTGATTGCCAACATCCTATAAAGGAAACATATATGGCTTCAAGAGTAAAGTTGTAAGTTTAGATACCCATAAGGTTATTCCCTTAGGAACAACTTGCAAGTCACAGGTGGTAGTCTGCTCAAGGAGGAATCCTGATCGTGAGGACCTAGAAAGAAACTAGATTGACTGACTTCAGGTTGAAAATAGGAGATAAAAGGGGGACCAGAGATCCAAATGTTGTTATGTTAGTAATAAAACAAGAGTAAATGCAAATGCTTGAGTCTTCAGTTATCAAGTCAAAAATTCTACCTCTTAGGATTTTTGCATTGGCAGACTGAATACTGGTAAATATTGATATTTATAATTTAATCACAGGTTAATCTTTTATTGCATCTCTTATTGTCATATTATTTAATAAAATGGTGTCTACAGATCAGATCGATTCCAAGCTATATGAGGTCAGATAGTTACCTATTTTTTTGCATTCTAGGTCTGTTTTTGTTATTTTTTGGTGGGATGAATGTTTTATGGTAAATACGATTGTTGAAACGTGTAAAATTTCTCAACTTTCTGCAAAACAATCTTACCTCAAGCCTAGGTGCTCCTCCACCATCTTGAGCCAGGACCTGAAAGTTTTTCCTCTCTACAGAGTACTTTGGTGCAGTACATCAAACCCAGCCCAGGTTCTACTTTGTGTTTCCCCTTTCTGTTCTTATTTCTCTACCTTTGTCCATAGTGAGATCATCCCATATTTAGCCTTCTCTTCCCAGCTTATCCCAGTTAACATGATCCCCTCAAGCTTCATCTATCCAAGATGAGGTGAAGAAGGTATCTCCCCAAACAATAACCTGTTTTCACTTGTATATTAGATGCTAAGCAAAGGCAGAAACTAATAAAGTCATGGGTTCTCTGGAATATACCTAAAATAGACCTACTAGCTTTTTCCGAAACAGAGACCCCAATCTTCATCTGCAATAGTCTTGCCTTTAGGTTCATGATTAGTCAACAATTTGTTCTGCATTATATCAACTTTTTTTTAGCCATCAGGTTCCAAATGATACCATGATGCCAACCTGACTTCCCTGGGCGAGGACCCCACCATGTCTTGGAGCCCTGCCTCCTCAGATCCCTGCCCCACTAGGGAAAGAGAGACAGGCTGGGAGTATGGATTGACCTGCCAACACCCATGTTCAGCGGGGAAGTAATTACAGAAGCCAAACCTCCCACCTTCTGCACCCCACAATGATCATAGGCCCAGAGGAATAAAGAATAGGGAACCTATCGAGGGGATTAGATATGGAGCTCTAGGGGTGGGCAATGTGTGGAAATGTACCCCTCTTATCCTATGGTCTTGTCAATGTTTCCATTAATAAAAAAAAAAAACTTTTGCTGGGACTTTGATGAGGATTGTATTAAATTTGTTTATGGCTATGAGTAGAACAGTCATTTTGATGGAGAGAAGACACCTGCATGCAAACCTCACTGCTTGTGAAGCTTCCCACCTGTAGGTGGGGAGCAGGGGCTCAAAATAGGGTCCTTCACATGGTGTCCCCAACTAGGTGTGCTACTGCCCAGCCTCTGTTAATATTACTCTTTCCCCTTCCTTCTATATGCCTCAGATCTTGACCTGACATTAATAGATTTTTCTTTTTCCCTTTTGTTGTTTCTAGGGTTTTACTGATTCAGGCCAATGCTCTACACACACACACACACACACACACACACACACACACACCCCACTAAATTTTCCCCAGCACTCATGTACTGCTCAGGGAAACTTGAATCTGGGTCACAAACCCGGACAAAACAGCACCCTCCTTGGTGAGCTATCTTGCCAGCCACTAAAGCAGCTGTCTCAGGGGTACAATTTAACATCTCCCCCAAAATATGTGCCAGCCTACTTCACCCACCACCAAAGTGCTACATGCCTCTACTATAGACTACTGTGTCCCAGCTACACTCTACCTTGTCCCCTTCAATGCTAGTATCTTCAGATCTGCTGATCTACATCAAGGATTTATTAAAATTCTACTCTATTTTCCCCAGGCTTTTTTTCCACATATATATGAGACCACCAGTATTGGTCCTCCTTCTAGCTTATTTTGCTTAGAAAAATTGTAGTTCAACTATGTTGTAGAATATATCTCATCTTAAAGCTGAGTAACAAATATTTTATTGTGCATTTATACTACACCTTACTTGTCCATACCTTTTTTGGGGCACTTGAGTTGTTTCCCAATCTTGGCTGTGATGAAAATGGATATATATGTATCCCTGACTTTTTTTTTTTCCTAGAGCACTGCGTGGCTCTGGCTTATGGTAATGCTGGGTATTGAACTGGGGACCTTTGGTACCTCAGACATGAAAGTCTTCTGGAATAACCATTATGCTGTCTTCCTAGTTATACATAACATTTTGGTTAAGTTTTGTGTTACATATATATATAGAAGATGGATTGCTAAATTGCAAGGTAGTCTTATTTTTCATATTCCGAGGAATAACCATATTGTTTTCCCTAGGGGATGGACCAATTTAAATTCCCAGTAGTTTAAGAGGGTTTCTATTTCTCCACATCCTAGTCAGTACTTGTTATAATGTCTGTGTGTGTATATATATATATATTCACCACGGTTATGGCTAAAGCCCAGTGCCAGCACTACACTGCTCTTGGCTGTTTTTTTTTTTCTATTTTATTTGATAGGACAGAGAGAAATTGATTGAGGAGGGAGAGGTAGAGTAGGAGAAAGACAGACACCTATAGACCTGCTTCACTGCTTGTGAAGGAACCCCTAGCAGGTAGCAAGAGTGGGAAGCAGGGACTTGAATTCAGGTCCTTGTACACAGTTTTGTGTACACACAACAGGATGTACCACCTCCTGGTCCCCAACATATACCATTCTTATAGGTATGAAATGTGTTTCATTGTCTAGATCGGCATTTATCGAATAAGTGTTGAGGTTTATTTTTTCCATGTATTTGATAGCCTTCTGTATTTCTTTAGTGAAATGTCTGTTTGATCATCTCCCCATTTTATGATGAGACTTTTTGTTAATAAGTTTTGTGAGTTATTAATATATATTATCTTTGTCCAATGTATCTGGTGCCAATATCTTTTTCTGCTTAACAAGATGCTTTTTGGTTTTGGTAATGGTTTCTTTTGCTGCCTTGCACCAAATTTCACTTCGTTCATATTGCTTGCCAAGTGATAATCACCCAAACATTAGCATTTGGTATCACCTTGAGCCACTATGACAAAAACATCTGGATTTTTACTCTCCCAAAATAATACCAAAAGAAAATACCTCAAGAGGTTACATATGAAGCAACTACTGCAGACATTGTATTTAATGCTATAAAGTATACAAGGTATGTTTTATTATGACGGACTGAATTTCTGTAAACATTTTTTTGAGGGGCCAAACAGTGGTACACCTGGTTGAGTGCACACATTACCATGCTCAAAGACCCAGGTTCAAACCTCCACTTCCTCCCTGCAGGGAGGAAGCTTCACAAACAGTGACACTTACCTGTAAGTGTTTACCTTTCTCCTCCTCTATTTCCCCCTTTCTTCTCTACTTCTCTCTGTCCTAATATAAAGAGAAAGGAAAGGAAATAAATGGCCACCAAGGGCCGTGAATTTGTAGTGCTGGTACCAAGTCCCAGCAATAATATAGGTGGCAATAAAAAAAGGAAACAATTTCATGTCAATCACTTTATGGAGATAGGACTGACAAGGATTTTTTTTTTTTTTTTAATTTTTATTGTTACCAGGGTTATTGTTGAGGCTTGGTGCCAGCACTATGAATTCACTGTTTTTTGTCATCATGTAAGTAGATTCTAATGTACACAACTTCATGAGTTTGGAGAGAAGTATGTCAGTGAAACCATCACCACAATCTATGCTATAAGGGTATCCATAACCTCCAAAGGAAAACTTGTGCCAGAATACAACTAAATGCACTTCGAGAAACTTATACAAAAATATGAAATATAAAAAGTTGGCTAAATGAAATAGTGTGCTGATAGAACTGATTTACATTTTGTCATAAGCTCCTTATCTTATTGTAGCCTACTCATGGATAGACAGCTAGCACATGAACTTGGAATAGCATAATTTTACATGTTTCATTTAATTTAATCCTCGAATCCATACTATGAGAATGATTAGTTTCACTGTCTGAACTTATAATCTGGTTGTCATCAAGATTCAGAAAGTTAGTGTTACTCACTCAAATGTCTGCAGTTAGCAATTACTGGCTGAGAATTTTCACTGCAGTGTGACTTCATTGTCCTGTTTAATTGTGGTTCACTGGATATGAATGTAAAATAATTCTATGTGAAATCTTATGTACATTCCAACAAATAAAATGGGTAATGGAAAAATATAAAAAATAATAAAATCTTCTGTTTTGAGATGGCAACCTCCTGGATAATACCAGCGTCCAAATACATTTGGAAAGCTCAATTCATCTACCCACAGACAGAGACTGGAAAGGTCACTAACCTGTCAAGACTGGAGTGTTTCAAGACTCAAAAGGAAATAGAGAAAAGTTATCGTAAGAATCAACACAGTGTGGTTGTAAATGTTAAGCAAATGAATCTGGAATCCCATCTCTGCTCAATCCCACCCTCATCACTTAGCAACTATTGGTCACATAAAGCTCTAACATGCAGGATTCCCACCTAAAAAATGATGACAACAGTGCCTTTTTCTGTGGAATGGTAGCTGTGAGAATTAAAGAATGTATTAATAAAGCTTGTACTGTGTCTGGTACGTAGTAAACTCAAAATATGTATTATTTATTAATTTATATATTTTAAATTTATTTAACAGTTACTGTTGTCACTATTATACATCAAGCATGATCCATGATGCTTTTACACATGGGCTAAATGCCCAATACCACCATTAAGAATCAAGGGAGTCTAATGTCCATTTTTCCAAGTGAGAAAAGTGAGGTACACAGCATTTAGACAATTCTCCCAATGTTACTGATTTCTAAGTGGCAGGGCACAGGTACTTTTACTCTAAAGGATGAGTTGATAGACATGCAACCTCTCTCCCTCTCTCTCCAGATGCCTAATATATTGAAGCAAATAACAAATATCCATTAGTGTTCATTCAGAAAATAAAACCTATCCATTTATGAAATAACTCTCAAATGACTCAGGATATAATTATACTACTTTTCATCAAATTTGCCTAGTCATTTCTATAGGAAAGAACTTATGTAACAGCAGATTCAGTTGATAGAAGCTTTGGTACAATCCATGTGACAGATGATCAAAATAAAGCTATGACACCAGCGGGGTTTCCTAACATTATCAAAATGAAAATTTCTGGATTACATCTACTCTATCTAAGCTGCTACTAAAAAATGTCTGTTATTGTTGATTAAGTTTCACCACTCTCAGTTGACTTTTTTTTTTTTTTGGGGGGGGGGGGAATCCCTCAGTGCCTTGGGGGCTAGAGCTGAGCCTAGGCCACCCACGCAAAGCAGGCTTGTTTCCAGGTGAGCTATCTTGCCAGGCCAGATACTGGAAATTTTTTGAAGCTCCCATGGCACATAAGAATGTAGGGTAAAATATACATATATAGGAGTCGGGCAGTAGCACAGCGGGGTGAGAGCACATGGTAAAAAGCGCAAGGACAGGTGTAAGGATCCCAGTTCAAGCCCCCAGCTCCCCACCTGCAGGAGAGTCACTTCGCAGTGAAGCAGTTCTGCAGGTGTCTATCTTTCTCTCCTCCTCTGTGTCTTCTCGATTTCTCTCTGTCCTATCCAACAACGACAAAAATAACTCCAACAATAAACCAACAAGAACAAAAGGGAATAAATAAATATTAAAAATAAATATCATATATATGATAAATATATATATTGATCAAGATAAATACAGGGATGGTAAAACAGCTCCCTGGGGAGGGTACCTGAGGGTACCAAGATCTAGATATCAGTCTGGCTTCCATAGTACTGGGAGAGCATTGGTGCTGTGGTGAAGCCTTGGCAAAGACAAATAAAACACAAGTAAGAAATATATATATATTACATTTTCTATGTCAGAATTATGTGAAATGTGATCCATAGTTAGGTTAAATTAGTCTCAAAATAAATATAAGAATTGTGTATCTATTTTATAGATAAGAGCAGAGTTATAGGGTAATTTATCATAACAGTAAGGCTACTGTCATGATAGATGTTACAACTCCATCATCTATCATGAGGGTATTGACTCAGATCTGGAAGGGACCTTGAAAAGTCCTTGCTAGGTTTCCAATAAAACCAGGATGGAAATAAGGGCCGTTGCTATTTCAAATGTGGCTTCAGAAGCCACACTGAAGATCAAACAAAACTCTCTTTAAACCCAGTAAGAACTGCCACTTGAGTATCCTCTAAGCACTGAAGAATATAGCTGTTTTCTCTAATCCGCATTTTTTATTCACCTCCAGATGTAAATCTAATGGGGTGGTATAGGCTAGTTACCAGAGAAATAAAAGCTTTTACTCAGTCATAGTCATAACATGTTCCATCACACTCAAACATGGGCATTTTAATAGTTCCTCCTGTGAAATACCAACCACAAATGCCTCACAGTCACAATACAGGATTACCACTTAAGTGCTTTAGGAAAGAAGAAAAAAAAATTTTTTTTTTCTTCAAGCAGAATCAAGAATCAATGGGAACATATGGGCCAAGCTATATTGTGGAACTGTTTGAATTATATCTTCTTTTACTTCTTAGAAGGGACATTTTGTACATAAAGGAGTTTTTTTTTTTAAAGCATACTAATAACATGTGAAATAAAGAAATCTTCAAGTACTGAAGATGTTAATCAAAGTTGATTATCTTCCCCTCTTTAATCACAATACTGCAGACTTGTCATGAAGATACTCTAGAAGCAAAATGACATTTTTATTTTAAATCCAAATTTTCCTTTTTTCCAGCTTTTGCTTTTTAAGCTAAAAATTCACTCATTCTTTGTACAATGACTTTTTTTTTACTAAGTAATTAAAAAACGATTGTGTTTAAACCTTTTGAGATAGTTGCTTTTATGCTGTATAACTAAGAATTTGGTTTCTAAAACCTCAAATTTAGCATCTCAAGGAAGAATAGTATCTTTGGCATGTTTGAAAAAAATGTTTTGAAATGAAGTGATGGGCATTTAAAAATAGAATTCCGAGAGCGCACAGCTTCCCTCCCCTTTTTCTCCACTGGGGGAGGAGAATGACACATCTGTGTTATGCTGCCAGAACACTGGTACTGTGATTCTACTGAGCTTCAGAATGGAGGGGAGCTAAAGACCACTCAGAATTACAGCACAGTGACCACAAAAATGCAAGCAGTTTCCAGTTGACATTCTCAAGTTAGACGTGACCAGAACACCCCCCTAACACCTAGCCACCAGCCTTCTTTCCCTGCTTTCATGTCTGTATATTCTACTGTGCTCCTGATCATCTCGTGGTGCATCCCGTGAGTACCCATTCATTGGGGAAACTGACGATCCTTCCTAGCCGACTGAATCCACATGGATCCCAGTCACTTTCAAAGCCAGCAACAAGCAGCTCCTGACAGCTTTGCTGTTGACTGGCTATGGAAGAAGGGCAAACGCTAGAAGAAGAAGAAGGCCTTGTCCAAATGAAAGAATTTTAAATACAAGATCAGTTTCCTCTCCCATGACCACTTTAGGAGGTACTTTGGCTAAACTCCTTACTTCAACACTACTCTGGAAACAAGAGAACAGACAAAATGTTGCATTTTGTGGGCTACCTTTGAAAGTTAATATTCAGCCATAAATTTTTCTGTTCATATATAGCAGTATCAAATTTTAAATAACTAATATGCGAATCTTCCCTCACTAAAACCTTAGGAGTTATTTTCTTGAAAAGTATCTGGAAAAACCATAATCTAGATCAGAAAATTAGGGAAACACACAAAACAAATGAGGTTAAAAAGTATATTTTTAGCTAAAGTAAATCAATGTTCCAAAAGGCACCCATTTCCAAAATAAACCAATTTCATCAATATAAGCACTCATCGTTGACAGGAGAAACAGTACTACTGTGCCATGATCCTTTCATTTAGACACTTCAAAGTTTAGTGAACACACAGCACTTCTAGAAATTCTTTGAATTAGCAGCTAACAAACTTTAGATATGTTGTTGTGGTAGTCAGCAAGATGGGATGACAGGTCCCATTTAAGGAAAGCACTGTGGCTCATTGGCAGAGAATATGGCCAGCCGACAGCCCTCTACTGTCAGTAGAATCATCTATTAATTTATTCATGTTATTTAATATGGTCACTTTCTACCTAAGCAGGCACATGTGAAAAAAAGAAAATCTCTTGCTCTAGAGGAATTTGCATTCTAGAGGTTGAGACAGACAATACAATCAGAAATTAACAGCATGCCAATGTCTGTGAAGAAAGTAAAGCAGAGCAAGGGGATAGTGAGTGACCGGAGAAGCACTTTTTATTTCAAAATTACTTGTGGTCCATACATATTGCTAGACTGCTATGGTCAGATACACATCTCTGATAGGTTAATTTCCTTGCAATTATTCTTATTCTGGTGAAGAATTCATCACATTCAACTTTACGAAAACAGTGTTTCTTCTGCATTGTGAGCCCACCTGTCATATGAAGCATAAAATCTTAAATCTGTTAGTAACTTATATAGCAATTCAGTCTTGGGGAGAGAGCTGCCTGAGTTATCATAAGCTATAGTCAGATACAGCTGTCTCAGGCAGATGGCTTTGGTGGGCAACACCATAAGCTTGCCAGGTTTTTGAAAATATGAAAGAGCTTTCTGCGTCATTAGTACTTCTTGGTCGACCATCCACAAACACCTGATGTTCAGACTGCTTCCTCTTATGAAGATGCAGCCATAGCTCTACAGGAAATTTGCGTGTTATATAATCTTTGTCTAGAGGCCCTAATAGACCATTTATAAAGGTACATGATGTTTGGGGAAAAAACTTCCTTATATAGATTAACAAAGGCAAAAAAAAAAATGAAATTAAGACCAACAGGGTAATGGTAGAGACAAATTACTTTGCTCTTTCCCTGTATTCAAACTATTTTATCCATAGTGAATCACAGGTGGTCTTTATAGACTTCTTTATCATTGACAAAACTGCGTAAGAGACAGAGCCTTTTTGAGAGTAACTTTGTGTGTCTTTATTTGGGAGGAATGACAGGGGAGGTTCCTACTTTAGGAACTCTTTGTCATCATCATCATCAATGCTTATAGGAACACCAAACAGCATAGTTTTCTTACTCTAGGGAGAAGTCAAACCAGAACTACTAAGTTGAACTTTTTATGAGGTAAAGGACAATAACAGGCTTGAGTGTTTGAACAAACTGAGTTTAACTTCAGCTACTATAACTTATTTTAATGATGAAGAAGCTAAACCATGTCAGAATTTTACATTTCATTTTGTATCTGTAAAATGGAGATAACACAACTATTCAAATACCCCAGGAAGTCGATGAAAGGATGTGTTTTTAAGTACTTTGACAATAAAAGTGAATTGCAAATATACGACTGGATATTGTTTCAATGCTGCAAATGCAGTTTATTTTGATTTTAAAATGTTAACATGCTCTTCTGTTGTAATTTTTAATTGAGCAGGAAAAAATAAGTCAGTTACTTCACAATTATTTAACAGTTAATTTTATTCACAGATTTTCCTTAAGATTGGGAGCTACTCTCTACCCTAATCCAACTTTCTAGCCCTTTTCTCAACTTTGGCACCATCTTTTCATACAATATTTGTGTCCAACTCTATTTTAGCTATCAACTCAAGCAAAAACTATGATAGTCATGGGCCCCTAAGAACGTATCAAAATAGACTTCCTAGCTTCTTTCCACCCTAAGATCCCTAGCCTCATCTGCTCTATTCCTACTTTTTGGTTTCTGTTCATTAGTCATTGTTCCGCTTTATATCTTACTGTCTTTCAGCCACCAAGTTGCAGATGTTCATGATTCTATCTTGACTTCTCTGAGCAGACAACCTCACCAATGTGTCCTGGTACCTCACCTCTCCAGAACCCTATCCTTTAGGGAAAGATAGAAACAGGCTGGGGGTACAGATTAACTTGCCAACGTCCATTTCCAGTGGAGAAGCAGTTACACACACCAGAGCTCCCACTTTTTGTACCCTAAGAATTTTGGTTCCTACTCCCATGGGGAAGAAATAATAGGAGGAAGATGAACAGAGGGCTCTGAACTCCAGTTCCATCAGGAACCAGAGAGAAAAGAGAAAAATGAAAGTGACATTTGGATGTAGTAATAGGTATATGTGTGACTTAGAAAAAAATTGAATATGGCACCATGAGGAAATATATACAGATAGTTGTAGAAATAATTGTTAACCTTTAGAACTGCTGTAGCTTCCAATAGAGAAAATGAAGATACAGAACTCTGGTGGTGGGAATGGTGTGGAGTCATACCCTTGTTACCTTATAATTTTGTAAATCAGTATTAAATCACTAATAAAATGTTCATAAAAAAAAAAGAATTATTTTTTCTCCCATATTTGGGAGCTACTCTCTTCCCTGATCCAGTTTTCTAGTCCTAATTCCAACTCTGACACCATCTCCCCAGATAATACTTTTGGCCCACCTGCATGCTAGCTGTCAGGCTCAGGCAAAAATTAATAAAGTCATGGGCCCCTTGGAATATAACTAAAATAAACCTACTACTTTTCCCAAAATGGAGACCCCAAATCTCATCTGCTATATTCTTGCCTTTAGGTTCCAGATTATTAAACAGTTTTCTTTATATCTTAATACTTTTTTAGACACCAAGTTGCAGATGCTTACATGATTCCTACCTGATTCCCCCGGGCAGACAACCTCACCAATGTACCCTGGAACCCCATCTCTCCAGAGCCCTGCCCCACTACTGAAAAAGAGAGACAGGCTGGGAGTATGGATCAACCTGTCATTGTCCATGTTCAGCAAAGAAGCCAGTCCTTCCACCTTCTACACCCCATAATGATCCTGGGTCCATACTCCCAGAGAGAAAGAATAGGAAAGCTTCCAGTGGAGGGAGTGGGATATAGAACTTTGGTGGTGGGAAATGTGTGCAGTTTTACTTCTCTTATCCTATGGTTTTGTCAATATTTTCTATTTTATAAATAAATTAAATTTTAAAAAATGTTAATTCTCCCAAAAGGAGAAACACACAAAAAAGAATGACTTGTTTAATGTCTTCAGTGTTTTTGTAAATATAAAAAAATGCTCATGTTATCCCTGTTGTTATCAAGGAGCTTGTACAAAAGACTACTTTATTCTAAGTTTTTTCATATCGGAATCATTTTTCTGGTAATTTGCTATTCCTTCTGTTCTGTGATATCTGTGTATTTACAACCCCATGATACCAATAAGAGATTCATATAGGACACAGTACAGGCCTAGGTCTTGCACTGTGATCTTTATGACTGGTGAATAAATAGTATAGTTTTTTAAATCTCTGTAAAAATAAAACTTATTGGGCACTTTCTATGTATCAGGTATCATTATAAACACTTTATACACTGTAACTCTTTTAATTCCCATAACTTATAAAATGACAATATTTCTCTTTTTACAGATGAAGAATATATGGCCCAGATTCTGGTAACTTTCCCAAGGTCAAGCACCTTGTAAATACTAAAATCTGTAACATTACACTGTATATTACATTTGCCATTGGCCGGAAATTACATACTTGTCATTAACAATAATAACTAATGCAAAAATAAATAAATAAATAACCAATGTTGACTGACAATACTCAGGCAGCAAATGATGAAGAGAACATCCCTGGGTGAGTAGCCAAAGAAGTTGTAATGATATGAACACAAAACCGGGTTTAAAGTTGTTTACAGAATTTAGACAAGAGAAATTAAAGGAGGAATGAGATTATATTCCATATGTACATTCTTTAGTGTATCATTTTATTGGCATAATTATATTGAGTTTAACATACATGTAGGAAAATGCAAAATCTACTTACGTACTTATAAAATTGCATAGGTTCTCTTATAAATTCTCTTATATATTTTCTGTTTTAAACAGCAAAAGCTGGCTTCTAGCAATTTTTATCTACCCAAGATACACATGACATTTTAAAAAATAATATTTCATTTCAAAGAATTACAACTTAAGTATTGGACTGTCAGAAAAGTTATGATGTTTTCCTATATTTTTTATGCAAAAATGCTTCATAACTTTTCTTACAACCCAATACTCTGAGATAGTCAAGACCAATTCCAAATTGGGCCATTATAAAAGAAAAGAATTTGAAGCCAAACATTTACATGTTTCCACAAAAAAAAAAAAAAAAAAGAAAATACTAGGCAAGTTAATTATAAATGTTCAGTTTGCCTGAAAAGGGCTGTGTTGATTTTCCATGTTATAGAAGGAAGACTCGACTTTCTACTATCATATTCCTATAATTTTAACATGTTATCCATAGGAAAACCTTTGAGTGTTTCTTTTCTAATGACACCTAGAATGAGAGCTAACAATAGTTTCTACTTGTTTCAATTTCCAGCAAAATGTACTGATTTCTTGTTGGTCCTGTGAGTATTCCATGTAACTTACCAAGTAAAAGGTCTGAGCCTTTAAAACGTTGAGATCAATGAAGTTTTCTTCATTGTCTGTCTCTTCCTCCTTAGAAAATAAATGTTTAAAATGTTAGTAGTGATAAAGGTTTTAATTTTTAAAAATATATGTTTAATATAACATACTAAGATTGATGCTTGAAAAGATATTTAAAGCTCTAGCAGTACAACGTAGAATCTAATATTATTAATGGTTTATCTGTCTTCTGAAGTTTTTAGATAAAAATAAGATCTTTTTTAGTTACACGGGGGGGGGGAGGGAAGGTGTCAATGCTGTAGAACTAAGAACAGAGGCAAACAACAGTCTCAGTGGTATATCTGAAAGACACAGTGGATGGAGTTACTAGAAATGTCAAGAAACACGACTCAAGTAGATAAAAATGAGAGGTTGACAAGACACGTATTATTCTCATCTGCTTCAGGAACCAATTACATTAATGCATCATTTTGACATTTTATCTCTTATGAACTCAAGTTTAACAGCTTGCCAGTATTCCCTGGCTCATGGCCCCTAAATCTATTTAAAGATATTTAAAGTTATAAAGTATATGTATTTAAGATGTTAACTTGGTGGAGCCATAGAGCCAGGAGACAACTCACCCAGTAGAAACAGACTTATCACTAGTGCTTGCCCGAGGTTTGAAACCTCAGCCACAACACAAAAGCACCTGCATGAGGGAGTTTCTCAAGCAGTGGGGCAGTGTTGTGGTGTCTCTCCTCTTTTTCCTCCCCATTCTTTATCTAGAGATAATTGGATAAATAAAGTCTCATGGTGAGGAGTCATAAGTGATAACCCTGTGGCCAAAAAAATAAGACATTAATCTGGTATTTTTTTAACAACTATGCAAAGGGTAGTTCAGACAGATACCAGTGTCAGAAGCAACCCTGTAAACAGCAATCTCTGTTCCAATATACAATAAATATGGAATTTGAGCAGGTTTTATGAGCATACAGGAAAATATATGAGCTCCTCTTTCTCTTCAAATTTCTTTGTGGTAACAAAAGACAGTGTGGTTAAAATAAATTTAATAGGAATATCACAAGGTTAAAGACATGGTAATAAAATCAATGGCTGGTATTGTACCTGGGTGGGCACACATGCTACAATGAGCACAGACCCAGGTTCTAGTCCCTGGTCCCCACCTTCCTAAGGAAAGCTTTGTGAGTGGTGAAGCAGTGCTGCAGGTGTCTCTATCTCTTCCCTCCTCCCTTCTTGATTTCTCTGTCTCTATCTAATAAATTTTAAAATATTTTTTAAAATAAAGAAAATCAATGGAGTTTAGTCACATAAAAAATAGTTGATGTTTGGTGAACATTTCCACATGCAGAGTTATGCAAAATCTCTACAGGTAAATTTCAAACATAAAACTTACATCAAGAATTTATATGTATGGCAGATTACTGGAACTGGTCTTGCCCCACTAAGAAGTTATGGGACATATAGTTGATAAAATACAATTCAGTCATTAAAAATATGTTATTTCATTTAGGACAAAAAAAACTGAACTGGAAGTGGAAAAAAAAAACCCTACTTCATGACTTAACTCATTTGTGGAATATATATAACAAAAAAATTAACTTTAAAAAAGTAACAGTGAGGGGGTCGGGCGGTGGCGCAGTGGGTTAAGCGCATGTGGCGCAAAGTGCAGGAATGGGCGTAAGGATCCTGGTTCGAGCCCCCGGCTCCCCACCTGCAGGGGAGTCGCTTCACAGGCGGTGAAGCAGGTCTGCAGGTGTCTATCTTTCTCTCCCCTTCTCTGTCTTCCCCTCCTCTCTCCATTTCTCTCTGTCCTATCCAACAATGAATTGCGTCAACAAGGGCAATAATAATAACCACAACGAAGCTACAACAAGGGCAACAAAAGGGGGGAAAAAAATGGCCTCCAGGAGCGGTGGATTCATGGTGCAGGCACCGAGCCCAGCAATAACCCTGGAGGAGGAAAAAAAAAAAAAAAGTAACAATGAACAAACTCTTATATAGCTATACTAACTAAGTGTTTATCAAAGGAAAGGAGTAGAAGGAGGATGAGAGAAAGAAAATAGATTCCAGTTGGTGGGATGACACAAGATATTTGGTGATGGGTATGGTAAGTTGTATAAATATATACAATAAATATACTTAATATAAATAAATATATACAATAAATATATTTCTACTGGTGTGAAACTAGATTTCTTAATAAAACAAAAAAAAAAGAATTTAGGGAGTCGGGCTGTAGCGCAGCGGGTTAAGCGCAGGTGGCGCAAAGCACAAGGGCCGGCGTAAGGATCCCAGTTCGAACCCCGGCTCCCCACCTGCAAGGGAGTCGCTTCACAGGCGGTGAAGCAGGTCTGCAGGTGTCTATCTTTCTCTCCCCCTCTCTGTCTTCTCCTCCTCTCTCCATTTCTCTCTGTCCTATCCAACAACGACAACAACAATAATAGCTACAACAATAAAACAACAAGGGCAACAAAAGAGAATAAATAAATAAAATAAATATTAAAAAAAAAGAATTTAGATGTAGTAAGACAACAATTATTTGTTTACTATTTTTTTAAATTTCTAGATAGAGACAGAGTAGAAGAAAGAGAGAGAGTAAAAACTCAAATTCGAGACTTGCTTCAATGAAGTGCGGAGCAGGCTAAAACTTGATGTCGAGTACACGGCAAAGCTGTACACTATCCAAGTGAGTTATTTTGCCAGTCTAAGACAAGCATGCTTTTTAAAATCATTTATCTAATATTGTTAATGTGACTGGGCAGAGAGTAACTGAGAGAGAGAAGGGAAAACAGAGAAAGGGTAAGCAAAACTTCTGCACCATTGCTTCACCACTTGCTAAGCTTCCTCCTGCAAGTGGGGACCTGGGACTTGAACCTGGGCCCTTGGATACTGTATTATGTGTGCTCAACCAGGTGCATCACCACCAAGCCCCAAGACAGCAATCCTTAACCTGTGGCTCTGAGCTTATTAGAATGAAGGTTCTAAGGCTCCACCATAGACCTTCTCAGAAACTCTGAGGAGGGGGTACACTAGATAGGAGAACTATGCTAATTTTTGGAGAACTAGAAACGTGTTGGCAAAATATAAAACAATATAAAAGCAAATTTCAAATAATCAAGTGATGTTTACCTTTTTAGCAGGGGGAGCCGTACGACATGGGTGCAGACAAAACTTTACATTTCAAACTCTTAAGTATAGATATATACACACAACTTTGAAAAGCATCTCCATGTCTCTTTAACAACCACAGTCAATGATTGAAATGCCAATGACTCAGTGCCTGTGGTCAGGCTTATAGTGCTTTTACAATAACCTCATCAGTACCATTCAACAGGTAATCAATAAAAACTTGTTGAATTATACTGGACAAAACACATTAAAAAGGTTTAACAGAAGGTACTAGTAGATAGATTAAAGTTACTAAACATTATTAAGAGGACAGATGACTTAGAACTAACATACTTTTGATCTAAGAGGATTCTAATCTCAGTAATGTGAAAGTATTCAATGATTCCCTAACTTATCTTTGCCTAATGTGTACCTTAATTCTTTCATTGTCAATGACTAATCATTACACACAGCAGTGAGAATATTTTGTATTGCTGCCAATACTTTTTTTTTCCTTAGTTGTCTATGAGACCTTTCTCTGTTGGTCAGTCATGGACTAAAGTTTTCTGAATATTTATAGAACACCATTAGAAATTAGTTCTACCATCTTTAGACCACTGCACAAATTGACAACAAAATGAAGTAACATGCCAGCATCCAACAGCATTCTGGCATATCCAGTCCTCCTTACAAGAGGAAAGAGAGTAAGAGAGGGACCCTTAGAATAAGTGAGGATAACAAAAAAAGAAGGAAGGAAAGAAGGAGAAATGAGGAAAGGAGGAAGGAAGGAAGGAAGGAAGGAAGGAAGGAAGGAAGGAAGGAAGGAAGGAAGGGAGGGAGGGAGGGAGGAAGGAAAGAAGGAAGGAAGGAAGGAAGGAAGGAAGGAAGGAAGGAAGGAAGGAAGGAAGGAGAGAAAGAAGAAAGCAAATTCAGAACACTAAGCAAGAGAAAAAACAGCCATTGAGGCAAACTCTTTGAGGAAGACCTTCACTTTGGTCATTTTACAACAAGTCTTTTACCTCAGGAAGAAATGTGGGAAAAGACTTCTCTAGTTTGTGTCTCTATTTTACATATATGCAATAATATTTTGAACTTTAAATGGTTCTCAGAAGATAATTAGCTATAATTTCTAAAAATACATAGCAATGTGATGACAGATGATTTTGCAGTCAGCTTTTGAGGAATACCACTATGTAACACAGCACTCACTACACAATAAATTGAAGATACAAATATGAGCAAAATTAGTTTCTGTCCTCAGAGTTTTCTTTCTAACTAGAAGGTGTTTATACTTTCCTTTCTCTGGACTGGCAGTTTTGATTTATATGTCTTTGAAACCATGTTGATGCTTTAGGATTAGGCATTTGCTGATAAACGAATAAAGTTACTACAAAGACAAGATAAGGAAAATAAGGAAATACATGTGAGGACTTAATTTGTTTTTTCAGATCTGTTAAGAGCGATCACACATGGAAATGTCTAAACTCCTGAAAATAATCTAAATTATCTAGATGCAGTCTATCTTCCCAATTAATATAGGCATCCTTCCCATTGCTAAAAAGCTCTGGCCATATGAATTTTTCTCTCTTTAATCATGTTCCCCCCTGCCTCAGAGATTCTGCACAAGTCTGTACCACCTGGGTCTTAAAATGTTACGTAACAGGTGTGGAGTAAACACCTACAGAATGAATAAACTGATAAATATTAAGATAAATATAATATAAAACAGTTAACTTTATTATTGATAAGCTTTATAGTACTCCTTTTAAATATATTTTTGTATGGCAAAATATTTATTGTTAAAAATTACATATTTAAAATTTTGAGAATACAATGCATAGGAAATAATCATCCACAACCCCTCTGATATTATCATACTAGTATTTTTTATTTTTCGGTTTGCACACATGACATAGTTAAGTTT